>NC_143577.1:142804234-143109672 GCF_048544385.1 Mastigoproctus giganteus
ACCTCTGTAGTCCGAGATGTCGCTCCCCCAGCATACTGACTTGGCATTGGCATCGATACCCAGAAGTATCCTTTGCCCTCTCAACTGAGTGCATAGTTCATCTATGTAACGGAGATAGGCCTGTGGCTCTTCCCGGAACTGGGCGTAGATGCTGACCAAGTCTGGATGCTGACCAAGTCCGGAACTGGGCGTAGATGCTGACATTAATCTGGATGATGCTTAGCCCGTCAGTTGAAGGTGTTATGGGTGTATTGTCCATAAACAACCTTTTGTTTTAACTGTTCGAGGTAGCTCTTCAGTACAGGACAGTCTCTGCTGCGTACAGAATGGTCAGAGGGTTTTCCCTTCTTCTTACAGTTTGAGCAAGTCGGCTTCTCCGCCGCCTTGGGACACTCCTTGTGGAAATGATTTTCACCCGCACAATGTGCACACACTGCTTTAAATTTGCAATTCCTTGCCAAGTGCCCGAAGGCTAGACATTTGAAGCACTTCACTGTAAAGTGTATATCACGCACCTTGTAGGAGGACCAGTGAAGGAACACTCTGCCTTTATTGATCAGGATGTTCCTCACATCCGAGGAAACTTCCACGATCCAGTTCTTGGTATTCCTTTCCGCGACCGTCGCCTTGGACCTTATAGTGGTACTCTGTAAGAATTGCTCTTTCGTGACGTTATAGGATGTCAGATTCCGCTCATGGAGTTCTGCGAGAAAGTCCTCCTTCTGGACTTCTGGATCTACGTCGTAGATGATCAGGCGGTGACCTGGTCGCTTCGGGACCTCAGTCTTCAGGCCTCTGGCTTTTATTAACTCGCACTCTAGAACACGTTGAGCATCGGCTTGGCTGGAAACCTCCAGCACAATACCGTTATCCTTTATTGTTCTCATCCGTCGGACGTTTACTGTCTTCAAGGCAGGCTTCACAGACTGTAAAACAACTTGCTTCACAGCCTCACTGGTCTTGAGAGAGTCTGAGTTCGATTTTATCAGCCTTCAGGTAATTCTCCAGTGGGGCAAAGACAACTTAGTTGATTTCAACCCTTCTAAAACTCAATCTGGTCTTATATCTCGCAAAAAGGATTCTTCTGCTCCTATGCTTATCTTTAGTGACACTCCGATTTCTAGGCAAAATGATATATCTCTTTTGGGGATTACCCTGACTTCTAATCTCTCTTGGCACAAGCACATTACAAATATTGCTTCCTCTGCATCTAAAAAACTTGGTTTTCTCTTTTGCTCTCGGCGTTACTTTTCTTCCAAACAGCTGCTCACTCTGTATAAATCGCAAATCCGCCCTGCCATGGAATATTGTTCCCACATTTGGGGTGGTGCCCCCAAAACCTCTCTCAGGCTTCTTGATTCCATTCAGAAGAGGGCAGTTAGGTTAATTAATGATTCATCTCTAACAGAGTCTCTCCACTCGCTTTCTCATAGACGTACTGTTTCTGCTGCATGCCTCTTCTACAGATATTTCCATGGGCACTGTTCTTCTGAATTGGCTTCTATAATTCCCGCTCTCTCTTTCAAAACAGTCCGAACACGTGCCGCCACCAGCCAACATCCATTTACTGTCCAACTTTAAACCCACAGAACCAACTTTTCATCTTCCTCATTTATTCATTCAACTGCTGTTTTCTGGAACAACCTTCCTTCATACTTATTTCCCGAAAATTACAATCTACAGAAGTTCAAGTCCAATGTCAACAAATATCTTCTTTCGTCTTCTCAACCTCCAACCCAAGCACGGTACTAAGTACTATAGGTTCTAATACCTCTCGTGTTTGGGGTTCACATAAAAAAATTGTACTCGTACTATGTTACCATTTGAACAGAATACCTTTTGCAATACACGAAAGTGATGCAAATTACATGTTTGCATTGCATAAATGTCAGCTGGTAAAAATGATATATATTTGGGGGTTTTGGGTCATGTTTGACCCTAAGACCCTAATTGTATTAATTTTTATTGTAATAGTTATTCAATTATTTTGCGTTTTTTGTACTCAAAAATCATAAAAGAAAGAACCCGAAAAAATGAAAACCTCAGCAGTAATGAATAAAATGTTATTGTCCCTAAAAAAAGATTTCTTTTCAAAACAGAGTCAAAGACTAGGAAGGTTATTTTATATAAAGAGGGAAAGGTTACAATATCTGGCATGGCTAAACAGTCTAGATTATAAAAGTAGCAACCATCAAAAATATTACACGTAAGTGCTGTTTAAAGAGTGTCTGATAACCTTAATCCAAAACAAAATCAGAGATTTCTTTGCATATGGTAAAAAAACAAATTGAGGAGCAGAAAATTAAAGAATATATTGATAATAATTTGGAGGACTAACACCACTGGAATTCTGCTCACTCCAATGTATTGTTTTATAAATTTTATATTCCTTTCCGAAAATTAACATCTTCAGAGATATTTGTTAAAATGCCCAAAGTAGGGGAGGGTAGTATCTCAGTAAATATGCTATCTCTCTCAATAAAACGCTTCTCTTCGAGTGAGTATATTTTATAATAATTGCGGTTAGTTTGAAATTGAAACTAAGTTACTGTTGTTCCATGCCCATAGTATTCGTGTCTCTGTGTTTCGAAAACTCGTTTCGAAAGTGTTTCTTCATATTAATGTGTATTTTTGATGTTTATCGCTGAGAGAAAATGAACTGAAACGCAAGAAAAAAGCCAAGGGGGGAGATTGCACGTAGGAACAAGGCCCGAGGAAATCGAAACGAATGCACTAAGCGAACACATTTATTGTTCGTACGTAAATTGTGAAGGAAATGCTTGTTTTCTTTCTCTTGAGATGTTTGTTATCTGTTTCAACAGATCATATCCCCTTGCCAATACCTCAGAACAGCTTAGCCTTCCCGCTACGATTATAACTGTTTTCATAATTCTTTTCTTTTCGCGCGTCGCAGAGGAGTAACATATGCATGTTAAACGGTAATCTTTATGCGATGAATATGACCCATTTTAATGTATACAAAATTCCTTATCAGTTTATGAGGGACAGATAATAAGAAAGTAATTAACGTACAATTATAACAAAACGGCTAGTACTAATTCGATTATTGCAGTTCATTAAAAGTAGCTTTTCAAGATGGAACCTTTTCACAGAAGCATGACCAGACGTTATTCAGGAAACTCCTACACTCGTATAGACAAAATATCAGGTCATCCTGAGATAAAATTGCAGTTTTTACCAACTGCCAAGAGTGTCTTATATAACATGAAATATTTCTGTGCTGATTTATTTAGACGTTAGTCATTAATCTGTACGAAGTTAGCCGTGCTCTTTTTTGCCAGACCTTAAATAGAAGATGGAGGTGTCAGAAGCAAATACAGACCTACATTTTCATACATGCGGCAGGAGATTAGGACGTATGTCGCTGTTCGTAATTCAGAAAACATTAGAGGGGCTAGTAGGATCTCCCAAGTCGGTTTGACGCCTGAGATCCGGAGATATACTAGTGGAAACAGAAAATCCCAAACACTCCAAGAAGTTGCTATCAACAACAATTTTTGGAAGAATGACAGTAGTTGTAACATCACACAACACGCTGAATTCTTCCAGAGGGGTGATCTCAGAGTGGGACCTCCTAAATGTGTCAGCGGAAGAGCTCACAGAAGAATTGAGAAGCCAAAGAGTAACAGGAGTGAAGAGAATTAATATCCGAAGGGATGGAAATATAATTCCGACAAGAACCCATATCATAACCTTTAATACTCCGAAACCTCCAACAACAGTCAAAGCATGATATTTGAACTGTCAAGTACGACAGTACATCACAAATCCACTGCGTTGTTACAAATGTCAGAAATTTGGATATTCGCAAATGGCATTAGAAACTCAGCAACCTGTGCAAAATTTGATTCTAAAGAACACGAGACTACAGTTTGCTCTGCCAACGTCTTGAAATGTACAAACTGTATAGGGGAACACCCAACCTACTCAAAAACATGCGAAAAATGGAAACAAGAGAAACTAATTCAGAAATACAAAACAGAATACAACACAACGTAGCAAGAAGAATAATAGAGCCATGGCCTACAAACAAGCCAACATATTCAAAAGCAGTAATCCAATATAAATCAGTAGAAGTTCAAAACCGAAATTTCCATGCTGCCAAAAGAATCACTTACTGGATTGAAGGCACAAACAGGAGAAAACAGTGAATACCCCAATTTCTATTCACGCAGGACAGATATCCCCAAATCAGCACCACAACAAAGACCGACCTAAACCTACAAACACCAAAGAAACCGAACAGCTGGAAATAGAAAAAGTAAACACTTCTGAAGAACCAGTACTAGAAATTTTCACAGAAGAAGATGTGGACATCGACCGGGCAAACAACCCTAAAAAAAGATAAGACAAAGTATAATAATGCTCCATTTCGAAAGCAACCCGAAAGCCCTAGGAAAACTAAATAGTCGATCAGTTCATCCAATGGAACTGTAGAGGACTACGAGCCAATTACCACTATGTCCAGTATCTAATAACACACCATAAGCCAATATGCTTCTGTCTTCAAGAGACATACCTTAGACACCAAGACACCCTTTCAGTAAATAATTATATAATGTATAGGAAAGACAGAATAAGAGAAAGGTCATCACATGGAGGAGTAGCCATCTTGGTCCATAATCACATCCCAACCGAACACATTCCTTTAAACAGCAATATAGAAGCGATAGCAGTAAGAATAACACTGATATTTAGGGTAACGATCTGTTCAGTGTACCTTCCACCAAGACCAGATATACCATTTGAAGAAATAGACCAACTAATCTCCCAACTTCCATCACCTTTCTGTATAATGGAAGACCTGAATGGGCATAGTCATCTGTGGGGAAACACTGACATCAACAGACGAGGACGAATAATAGAAAAATAATAAACCATCATAACCTTTCTCTACTCAATAATGGTAAACACACGTACTTTCTCTTTCCTAGTCGTACAACCTCAGCAGTAGATCTAACTATATGCACACCTTCCCTTCTACCATAATTAAAATGGCAAGTAATAGAAAACCCAACAGCACTGAACACTCTCCAGTAATCACCATACTGACCAGAAACCCTCCCTGTCATCCCACAAACCATCCTGCTGGAAAATAGAAAAAGGCAACTGGGAAAAATTTAGAGAACTGGCAATGTTTAATCCACAAATCATTGAAGAAAAATCGCTCGATGAAGCTCTGAAGCATGTCACAGATACTTTAACAGAAGCAGCTGAACAAACAATACCCACAACTTCGACTCATTTTCCATTGCACCCAAAATCCTGGTGGAAGGACGATTGCATGAAAACAAGAAAACAAAACAAAGCTTGGAATAAGTGCCGGAGATATCCTACAACGGATAACCTGATAAAATACAAACAAGCACGAGCAATAGCTAGGTATACACGGAAACAAAACAGAAAAACTTCTGGGATCCAGTTTACTTCCTTAATAAATAGAACAACAAACACACAAATAATATGGAATAAAATAGGAAAAATGAATGGGAAATATAAAACCAACCATCACTGGAATGGAGAAATGAAGAAGCGGACAGAATTGCAAAATCAACCACTAACCTTCAAGAACAATATTTCGCAGTTCAACATAAGGACTACAAGCCAATCATAAAAAATCGCTGTCTAACCCAATAGCTATAACTCTAGCAAAAACAAAAATGGAATAAATTATATGAAATTAAACCAAAAGATGAGCACTGGAAAACGAGAATAAGGAAATCAAGGAGAGAAGAAGTTGTTCTGACCAGATTGCGGATAGGACATACGCATTTCACAAATGGTTATCTATTACGTGCAGAAAAAAAACCCCAAGATGCCAAGCATGCAATACTGTCCAAACAGTTAAACATATAGAGTGCCCAACATATGAAAATGATCGACAACAGATTTTTTCATCATTATATGATGGAAACCAAAACATCACCCTTAAAGAGCTTTTAGGTGACAAGGAACACAATCGACGCTGTAAATAATAATATAATACCACAGAATTATTTAACCTTCTTACATTCGAACAAGATTTATATACAGATAACATACTATAACAAATGAACAGCCGCACTATGATCTCCGTTGTCAATGCGCCAATAAACACCAAAACAACAACAAGAACAGAAAGTGACCAAAGCAAATAATGATACGGACGAATGATAAACTTCTCCAATACATAAATATTGACATTTAGTACTCAAAAAAACTCAAACTATTATATTTGGGCCATCCGTAGTTTATTACACTGTACCCATTTATTTATTATGTCTGTAAATTGCATGTGTTCTCTGGTCGATTTGCCTGTTTTGCTGTACGGAAACCACATTTCTAGGGGAACAAACCTTTCTATCTAAGCGTGAGACCGACTAACTCAGCAACGGAGTGAAAAAAGCCCTTTAAAATTCCTCGCGTCATTGACGGAATTCGAACCCGGGCCTTTTCCACCCGGTGAGGGGAGGACGGTGACGATACCACTGTGCTACCGCGAAAACTGACCTTTAGTACACCCGATTTACCGACCTCAGTTAAAGCAGGCTCCCTACACTGTCGTATCCGACCATACATTCCAAACCCTTAGATGTCTCAAATGCCAAAAATTTCGTCACTTTCAGACAACATGCAGAGGTTATATTACGTGTCCTTACTGTAGGTCAAAATATCATTGACAAACAGTGTACTGCACAATCTCCAGAATGTCCAAATTTGCAAATGAGATTATCCAGCATATTCAAAATATGCGACTTCTAGAAAATGGAAAAAGAATACGATCGAGCATAAGGTCATATAACAAGAAGAAAGAAAGCAAATAAATTCAAAAATCCCAAAATGCATTGTGGGGGGTGGAATTAAAAAGAAAATGATGATATATATTTTATATATTTTATTTTATTTTATATTTATTTTATTTAGTTCCCTTATGTGAGTTTGTCCACCTTATTTTAATTTCCCCACTTACACATCTGACTTTACTTTACAGGAGAATTCCAAATTCAAGGGAACTTCTCAATTAATTATAATTCCCTTCGGAAGGGCTAAGTGTTCAGGAATAACAAACAACACATTTTAATAAGCAACAAAGTTTATTTACATATATATATATATATATATATATATATATATATATATATATACAACATAATATGCAATTGAATAAAAAACATGTAATATGCATACAAAGTTAAATATAGGATACCTTGCATATATTATTCTTATATTAACAATCACAATATGCTATTTTCATCATTATACTCTGTGTTCTCACCATTCTGTTGCAATAACTGAAGACCAATCATAACTTTCCTAAAGTCCCTATTTGTTATTAGTCTTTCAGTTGGACCAACAATTCTTCATCAATACAATCACTATATTCAATTATCTATCCTTAAAACATTATGAAACCTTCTCATATTAACTTTACTATCCTCCTAACACATTATATAATCATTTGACAACAACCTAATCTATTACGTATCTTTCGTTTATCTTGCATTCTACAATAGCCTTTTTTTAAATAATTAAACTCTGTTTGTATATCTATAATTTACTTCAGAGATAATTTATCTATCAATTTACTTTTAGTGCTACCACTCTTTTTCATTTTAATTAATCGCTATACTGTTTCCTAACAGTCCTTGTTAACTTACATTACTTACTATTATCTTTTTTTCTTTCCTTTCCGGGGAGGTTTTAAACTTCCATTTTTGGCTCACTGAGGTTCTCCTTCATCTGCTTTCACCTGGAACTGCTATAGATAATTATCAGGAACTCTTTACTGCATGTATCTGGCGTCCTTCCTCCACTTTATTCAGCTACCTTCCATTCACTGCTTCCTTCCTTCTCATTGAGCTACTAATTCCGAGTTTTCGCTCCTTCACGAGCTACTGATTCTGCGGATTTCGCTCCTCCATCGAGCTATTAATTTTGCAGTTCCGCTCATCCATCGAGCTACTAATTCTGCAGTTTCGCTCCTCCATCGAGCTACTAATTCTGCAGTTTTCGCTCTTTTTTCTCCACCCTATTAAAACCTTTCACAAGGAGAAAGCTCATAGGGGCTACCCTCGCTTTTTCCGCTCCACCTATTAAAACTCTTTCCAGAAGAAAACTTCCCAGGGCGCTACCCTTCTCATTTTTCAACACGACCGAACGCTCAAATGTTAACTGACACATATTTTCTACTACAACAGAACTCTCAACTGTACATGTTACTAACACATTTTTACCTATATCAACGAAAAACCCAACTGTCTGTTCTAACTCATTTTTATAACTCTGACAAGAATCTCGACTTTGTCATTCTTAACTCGTTTCCCCAAACACCCACAAGAATCTCACTTTGTCTTTCCCTAACTCATTTCCATAAACACCCACATGAATCTCAACTCGGGGTATGACCTCTCTCCTCCTCTTCACTTACTTTTTGTCCATCTCCATTACGTACCGCCTCCTTATGTCGGGTCTGCCTATTTTCTCAGAATAGCCAATGTTCTCATTTTGTTCAACTTTCATTATTTCCTATTCGTCCTTTAAAATTTCTCAAGCTGTATGTATCTTCAGAGCTAATTTTAATCTTTCTCACGATGTCCGTTTAGTGCCCTATCCCTTGTTATTTTGAGATTTCTCAGGCTGTCAGTACCTTTGAAGTCAGCCGCTTATAGTTACACTGTGGTAGACTAATTTCCCACGATCTAACAACTTTGCCATCACGACAGCCAGCCGCCAGCCTTAAATCTAATTCCCACCATTTCGTTCCCTATATACTATCTTCTCTTCTCCAGGTGTCACGATTAAAGAAATGTCCTGACAGTAGCATGTTCCACGGCGCTATTGTTTACCAGATTTGCCACCTTCTGCTAATAGCAGTAGTTACGCGCTTCTATTGTTTTGGTTTGTCTGTGTGAGCTGGGAATCGAGTGTACCCAGGTTGCTAATAGCTTTCCACTTACCGCTCCCCTTGTACAGACGTTGTCTAATTTAATCCCTTGACTTGTAAGGTTCGCTCCCCCATATTGCCATTTCCTAATCTTTATTTTACATAAATCTCACTTTTTTTTTTTTTTTTTAAATATTAAACATGTAAGATTTTACCTCTTACAGCATGTACACTTCCGCTACACAAAAGTGCAAACCTGTTTCAACACAAACTTGAGGTATCAATGCCACCTAATACAATCATTTCAGAATGGGCACGATCTGTACTATCGACACATCAACCAACTACAAACCTGTTTTAGTTAATGAAATAAATAATACCCGTACCGCAGTTTCCCGCTAAAATTATACCAAGTGATAAAATGCCAAATAAATCACGAAGGGAACAAAGCCACTGAATTATCACAGCCGAACTCAAACAGCATGGACGCTGACGATTTAAGTGCACAAAATGAAACAGTACTTGATGTTCCTGTAGAAGATGACATGGAGACTGATTTTCAGTTAGTCAAACCGATGATGTAGAAGAGAGTAGAGATTCCTAAAAAAAAGATGAAACGAAATAGGACTGTTAAAAGCAAACAGACAGAAATCTGTTTGCTTTTAACAAACAGATTTCTGTCTATCTGTTTCTCACAAGAAACAGACAGATTCACCTTCCCTCTTCAAACCCAAATAAAGCACATATTGTACAATAGAATTGTGGAGGTTTACACAGCGATACCGATTATATCTATGATTTAATCTCCCGATATAGTCCTGTAACTGTTTGCTTACAAGAGACTAATCTAAATCCACAAGTAACTCCACCAATTAAAATTGTACCATTTAAAGAAAAGATAGAAAATCTTTTATCGCACGTGGAGGAGTTGTGATTTTAGTTGACTATGAAATAGGTTCTAGAAACATTCCGCTTCGGATCCACTTAGAAGTTTTGCAGTACGTGTATCAGTGGAACAAAAAAATTACATTAGGATCACCCAGAAAGTTAATTCATATACCCATGTGTATTGTGTTTGTAAATTGCGTGTTTTTCTGGATGAAAAACCCCAGTGTATGCAGAAAAAACAATGTTATCTACGCCTGAAACCGGTATCAGTGGAACAGGGGATATTCATGGGTTGTTGTGGCAGACCCCAGGGTTCTTCCCATTATCCGCTATTGCACTTCTTGTGTTGAAGCTTACGCCAACACCGGCCATTTGTATGTAGTGTGTTGGTTGTGTAAATGTTATGATATGTTATGTTGTCGGCCGGTATCTGGCTCTTAGCAGGTGGGAAGCGGCAACACCTGGTCACCACGTCCCATCCCCCATCCTCCCACGTGGAGGCGGTCAGGATCTACTATCATCTTGTTGATCCATACCAGGGTAAACTCCAGCATAGATCAAATTTAGTGAATGAAAGGAAAATCGGATGCAGTGGGAACAGTATGGGATGCTAGGGGAAGGAAAGTATAGAAGAAAGCGGAGGATCAAACAGATAGATCCGCTGAAGAAACGGAAGTTAAAGAAGAACAAAGATTAAAGACATAAGAGAAAGTGGAAGAATACACATCTTTCAGGAGAAATTTTCCTTGAGAAATCCCATCCCGACATAGGAACAGCAGCATTCGAAGATCTTCTTCAGCATCCCTAATCATGGGAAAAATCATCCCACAACCACTTCCAGTCATTATCAGCAAGTTAAAGTTATCTCCATGGTCTTATCCTCTTGAGGAAATGAAGAAGGTTGATATACCACATCAGACCCAAATTAGCAAGGTAATTTCCTCTTCCTGGTCCATCCTTTCGAAGAAATACAAAAGGAAGTTGATGGCCTTCAACAAACCAACAATGATATGGAGTAGAATTCAGTCGTTAGTCCATCAGTGGCAGGTCCAATAATGACACAGCACTGGGTTTAAGATGTGTCGCACAAACATCAAGATTAAACTTGTTATTCAGTTAATCAGATTTCATCCAGGCGACCTACTCCACCAATAAAATCCTAGAATAACAGATAGGGACTTCACATCCCAAGAAATTAATACCTTATATACAGTTTATATACAAATATACAAGTCGATCGATACAGTTTATCCACACAAGTTTTCAGTGGAGCTGAAATTTTAAAACGTCAACAAATAAGTTTACCTGACGATACGACCTAACAGAGATCTATGGATAACAACCAAGTAAATTTCTGTCTAGCCATCAATCACTTCTACGTGACACAATCCAACATGTCAATCACTAGTTAATCAGCCGTAAGAGACGACCTAAGTTCCATTCTTCTCTGGAAAGTACGAATAGCGAATAAGCTGAATACCTTAAAAGCATCTGAGGTTCGAATCAACAGCGCCTTATTTTCACTATAAAACACGCCTGTGGTTAACTGCAGTTCATTTCTAAAATCTCTATATAGATGGCAATCCACAAGAATGTGATCAACATCTTTCTCGAGCCCACAAATACATAATGTAGTGGGAGACAATCCTAGTTTATAGTTTACTATTCAAACGCCCATGTCCAGTCAGCAAATAAGATTTGTTTCCCATACGGACCAGGGAAAAGCCAAAGGAAATGCTCTTTCTTGAATTCCATGACAGTATGAATGAATTCTTTTGATGCCTTACCAGACACAGAAGTATTCCAGTCATCTTGCCATTTGTTAACAAAAATGGATCGAAGATGTTTCAGCTGTGTAGAAATTGAAGCATTTAAATCGAGTTTGTATATTATCGAGAGAAGTAGAATATCCCTTTTTAAAGTTATATTTCAAGTACCTCTATTGTACTTCATAATGAGTAGGTAATCTTTCTGGTAAAATTTGAAGTGCCACAGTTGAGGCAGTCCTGCAAGTCATGGTCATCATGAGAAGAGCCGACTGCTGTGCTTGAAGGAGTTGCTTGATGATAGCTCTCTTCGTGGCTCAAGTAACAGCGCCATAGGCAAGGATGGAAAGTGAGACGCAACTGTAATATAAACGTAACGTGTAGCCCTTCAAAGCCACTATTTTCTGGTAACTTGCCGTAGTCTGGATAGGAATGATTTGCATTTTTCTTTGATAAATTCTACATGCGGGCTGAAGCTCAACCAGTCATCTAGCATAATTCCTAGATATTTTGTAGTAGAAGTATATTTAATTGGTTGTCCATTATATGTGATCACAGGAGGACGCCCTTTTTTTATCCAATCTGCCTTTGAGTAACATCTATGAGGTTTTGCTAGTAGACACCTGTAATATATAAATATCTGACCAGTCCTAAAGTTCTTTGAGAACATTCCCATTAGTAGAGGCATATGATGCAAGAAAGCAAGCTTATGCAGCATCAGCCAAAAAAAAAAAAAACTTCCACTTCAGCCCTCCGTTCGTTCGAAATACCTGTCTAGCTGAGCCTTAAATTTATTTAGGCTATCAACTTCCACAACAAGGGAAGGAAGTTGTTTCACCAACCAACTACCCGCTGGCTAAAGGCAAATTTCCGCACATCTATCCTACATCTGCCTTTCCTCAATTTGAATTTATGTCCTCTCAGATGATTATTCTGAGCAAGAGGCAGAATCCCATCAGCATTGAGCATGCTCAAAACATTCAAGGCTTTATACACCTCTATCAGATCACCTCGCCGGTGCCTGGTCTCCAGATACTGTAATTTGCAAAACTTAAGCCTTTCTTCGTAAGAGCAACCCTTTGTTCCATTCACTAATCTTGTTGCCCTTCTTTGTACTCGTTCCAGCAGCTCTACATCCTTCTTGAAATGAGGCCTCCAGATCTGTATACAGTACTCAAGGTGTGGCCTAACCATTGCGTTATACAAGGGAATAATTACCTCCTTATCCTGCTAGAAAAATTCCTGTATATCATTAATAAGACACCATGAGCTACTCTTGCACCCGTCTGGACTGCTCAGAGAACTTCATATCTGCCTGCACAATTACCCCCAGGTCCTTTTCATTCTTTACCACTGTCAGTGTAGTACCACAGAGTTGATACGTTGCTTTCGGGTTCCTGTTTTCCATGTGTAGTACTTTACATTTGTCAATGTTAAACTTCATTTGTCACCTCTCAGCCCATCTGATCAACCTTTCCAGATCCTGTTGCAGCAGCATAGCGTCAGTAGTGTCCTTAACAACCCTGCCAACCCTTGTATCGTCTGCAAACTTGGACATTAAGCTTGATATACCATCATCAATATTCTTTATAAATACAGAAAACAATAATGGACCCAACAAAGAACCCTGAGGGACTCCACTAATAACATTAGTCCACGATGAGCAGTGTCCATTGATTACCACTCTCTGTCTTCTCCCCCTCAACCACCCCTTTATCCATAGCAGCAATTTGCCTCCAATGCCACACTGCTCCAATTTGTGCAGCAGTCTTCCATGTGCAACAGTATCAAAAGCCTTTCTAAGATCCAAGTATATAATATCAAAGTTATTCCCTGCATCCAGTTCTTTTGTGACTGCATCATAGTATCCAATCAAATTGGTCAGGCAAGACTTCCCCTTAACAAAACCATGCTGTGTCCGAGCTATAACTGAAGTATTGTCTAGATGATCCTGCAGTGCTTCTTTAACCAGTGCCTCCATTAATTTTCCTGGAACAGAAGTTAAACTCACAGGTCTATAATTACTTGTGTCAGCCTTTGATCCTCCTTTGTGAATTGGGGTCACATTTGCACATCTCCAGTCTGTGGGTACCTCCCCTGAGTCCAAGGAAGCTCTCATAATTATGGATAAGGGTTTGCTCACTTCCTTTGCTGCCTCCTTTAATATAACTGGATAGATCCCATCCACCCCGGGTGCCTTTCTTGTGTTTATCTTCAACAATTTCTCCTCCACTTTATTCTCAGTTATTACAAGATTACCTAGCTTACTGCCAGAGTTGAATACACCTCTGGCACTCCCCTCGCTGAATAACTCCTCATGTGTGAATGTCGATGCAAAATATTCATTTAGTTTGTTAGCTACCTGAGCAGGATCATCAACAGTTGAACCATCGACATCAATTGGTTCAATCTGATTCATCCCCTTCCTTCTAGAGTTTACATAAGTAAAGAACTCTTTGCTGTTTTTCTTTGCATCCTTTGCCAAAGATTTCTCATAATCTGCCTTTGCCTTCCTAACCTCCTTTGTGACTTGGTTATAGACCAGCTTTTATCTGTCATAGGCTTCTGTGTCATGTGTTAATATATATGTATCCCATGCATTTTTCTTCTCTGCCATGTATCTCATTAGTTCATCTGACATCCATTTAGGCCTAAACCTTGAACAATATTTCTTAGTTGGTAGGTAAAGCCTAGTAGCTTCCAAGATAAGTTCTTTGAATGCTTCCCATTTTGAATTTTCTGTTGGTAACATCATCAGTTGGTCCCACTGTATAGAATTTAAATACTGTCTCAGACCATCGTCGTCGCCTTTACGAAAGCAATAACCCTTCCCTTTACCCCTGATGGTAGTTACCTATTTGAGTAAATCCCACTTCAGCACACTGTGATCACTGCCACATAGTGCTTCCTTTATCTACAGATTGTTAATGGATGAAGAATCACTACTGATAATCAAATCAAGAGTATTCCTCCCTCTAGTTGCCTCCCGAATATGGTGATGTAGAAAACAGTCATTCAATAAATCCACAAAAGCCTTGTTAGTGTGTGAGTTACCAGCCCCCAAATTCCAGTCAATATCTGAGAAATAAAAATTCCCCATTATAAGACTCTCTGATTTACTGGCCCACTCTATTTCCCTGTACAGTTTCTTATTCAGAGTCATTAGGCCTATGGAAGATGGAAGCATGTTCCATCAATGAACTACCCGCTGACTAAAGGCAAATTTCCTCACATCTCTTCTATAACTATCTTTCCTCAATTTGAACTGTGCCCCCTCAGGTTCTTAGTCTGAGCAAGACGAAGAATCCCATCAGCATTTAGCTTGGTCAATCCATTCAAGGCCTTATATGATTGACAACATCTTCTAGTGACTTCCTAGAATTACCATTGATCAGGATTGCAGACAGCCATAAATCGAACAGTAAATTCCAACTCAAGGGCCCAAGTCCCCTGAGGACAGCCTCTAGTAACATTCCTGACAACTCGAAGTGTTCCACATATAACAACCAGAGATCGTTGAGAAAAATAACTTTTCAACAGGTCAAACAGAGGTAAAGAGACTTCAGCCTCCCAGAACCTTGCCAAGGCACTTTGCCACCAAAGAGTGTCAAAGACCACTTATCAATGGGACAAAAAAAAAAAAAAAAAAAATCAAATTATTATATTAGTTACCCGTAATTGATTACATAAACCCGTATTTTTGTCTGTAAATTGCGTGTGTTCTCTAATCGATTTGCTTGTTTTGCTGGACGAAAATACCCCAGTTTCTGCGGGAAAACCCTTGCTCTCTACGCTCGAGACCGACTAACTCAGCCACGGAGCCAAAAAAAAAAAAAGCCCATTAAAGTTCTCTGCGTCATCGACTGGATTGGAATCCGGGCCTTTTCCACTCGCGTGGGGAGTACGGTGACGATACCACTGTGCTATCCCCGCAGACCTTATCACTGGGGCAAACATTAACTCTAGTATCACTGTACCTTCCACCTCAATATTCACGTTCACAGAACTAGAAGACCTTATAAAACAAATACCGCCACCTTTTTGTCCCTTTGGTGACTTCAATGGGCATTATCCGCTATGGGGATTTGCCCACATGGACTTGATAGAGATTATACTAAACCAACGGAACCGAACATTACTAAACACTGGTTAAAATATTTATACTCATCTTCCCATTGGATCTATGTCAGCAATTAATTTAACTTCGTGTTCCCCCAACGATGCACACAATAGCGATCATTTCCCAATTATAAACAGAATCCAAACGCTAATCACTTTGCTTCGATCATCGGGTAAAATGAAAATTCTCCAAAGCCGATTGGGAAAAGTATTCAGCCCTACTTTCCTTTGATAGAAAGGAAAGTAGGACTGCAGCCTCAGGCCTATGCACGTAAACACCGCAGGAACGAAGCTTGTACCAATGCCAAAAAGGAAAAAAATAAAGCGTGGAACCTCTTCCGGACGTTTCCAATCACCAACAACCTAATTCAATATAAAAGGCTTAAGGCAAAAGAATAACAAATTAGAGGAAAAGCCAAAAGAAGACTCATGGCGTTTTTAGCTTTTCTTCTTAAAAATCTAAAAATCGCTTTTTTTTCACTATCACAAATTATACTAGCAGTCAACTTATCTGGAAAAAGATTCGGTAGCTAAAGGTTAAATATCTACTTCCTTCTGTTCCCAACTTAACCAATAATGGACAGGAAATATCTTCTTCTTTTCAAGGAATAGCTAACGTCCTTACCTTTTTTACCTAACATCTGCCACTTCAGCATATGACGATTTTTTTTTTCTTCAAATCAAAGCTTTAGCAGAAAGGTACAACATAAACTTCCATACTTCCAATATCTTGCCTATAATCAACCATTTCACTTATTTGAATTGCAAGCAGAATTAAATGCAGCTGGACCTCATGAAATCTATTATGTAATGCTGAAACAACTTAACAGTTCTAACATTCTTCTACGTAAAAGTGCTAAGCTGTTTCAACCCAAACGAAGGTATCAATCCCGCATAATACATTCATTGCCGAATGGGAACAATCAGTACTCTAGACACATCAACCAACTCCCGATTGTTATATATTAGTTGGTCTTAGTTGATAATATGCCAATAAAACTTTAATCCAAACTAAACCAAATCCTCTTGAAAGATCCTTATATATAAAACACGAAATCACGGTAAAGTGTGTTTAGTGTCAAGCGGCACCAGGGATTTCCCCCATCTCCGCGTTGCTTGCATTGTGATGGGTGTGCCAGTTTACTGGAAATGCCAGAGATTCAAAAGTGTATGGATATTGTACATGTGTAGTGTCGTGTATCGTTGTTCATCTGGTAATTTAGCAGCTGGACCCCTACTAAGGCCCAACGTTGCCCCACTTTCGCCCCGTGGAGGCAGACCAGGAAACACCAATAGACTAAGATTTACTCTGGCAGGTCCTGCCACCTAATTTCCTGAGATTTCAGTGGCTAGGACCTTAAAAAAAAAAAAATATATATATATATATATATATATATATATATATACATAAAAAAAATATATATATATATATATATAGATACCCTTTATGCGCTCGCGTGGAAGGGAGGCGCTAGGAATGAGAGGCCGAAAGTAGTGGGCGAAGGTGATTTTAGATCGTTTAATTTAGATTGTGTGGGGCATTCACTTGCGTGCAGATAGAGTGGGGGAGTAGATTGAAGACTGGGGGAGAAAGACAGAGACATGGAGCCGATAGAGAAGACAGCTCCAGTTTACAGTGGGGCATACCCATGCCTTACGAGAGAGTAAGAATGGGGGTGGCGCGTGGGGGGACGGTGGAACCGTCACACTCCCCAACCCGCCGGGGAGGGGTGGAAAAGGTGAGCCAGGCAAGAGAGCTGGCTCAGGTCGCCAATACGGCGCTGCGTGCAGAGACTGCGATTTGTCCATGTGACATTTGGTAGAGACCAGTAGGATTGAGTTTCTTCTAGGATTTAACTCCTCTTCTCTGATGTCTGTGTGCGCCAAATTTTTCCGCCAATTTGGAGATCACGGTAGTTGTTAATTAGAATAAAAAAGAGCGTTCCTGTTCTAAAAATGATAAACCTCCTGGTGCCAGATTGCTGCATCATTCGAAAACACTCGCCGTTTTAATGCGAGTACATTTCCATTTAAAAAAATAAAAATAAATACATTTCCATTTAAAAAAATAAAAACTTATTATGACTTTTCAAACCAACTTACTTCTAAGGAGTTTGTTTAGAAAAAAATATGCTTAATATGCGAAAGAATCTCTTGTGACTGAAAGAAGGATAATCTCTTACTAGGGTAGCTTTATTTGGGCTCATAATGATCAGACGCGATAGTAAAAAGTTCAGTAGCAGGCAGATAAAAATGCTTTCTTAGATGTAAACTGTGTTTACGTTCGTGAGAGCAGGGAGCATTAATTTTACTGTTTTGACTCGAAAGATAAACGATTGCGTTGCAATTTCAGTTTACTTTCGCTCTTTATCTGTCTGTAGTTTTTTTTTTTTTTTTTTTGTTTCGTTTGGAAGATAAATGGACATATTCGATGTGGAATAAATTAACATAGTTTTAAGTATTTTACTCTCCTTGCAATTTTGCAAGATCATACAAATTACTCTGAAACACAACCTTTGTGATGAATGTTTTCGGACAATTTTTAAAGAATCTATCCAAAAGTGACTCGCAGATACTTTGTAATTAATTCAAATTGCATTTCTTTGTACTGCTGATGTATATAAATTGCTCTAAGGATGCTTCACGGTGTTTTTATTTTCCATTTGTATAAAAGCATATTGACTAAGAATTGTTTGAATTCCAAACCCCGATTACAGCATATGCACTTTATGGTTACTCTGAAAGAGTATACTTAATACACTTTGATATTATAAAGCAAATTTAAATATGCAAACTAGGCAACTTCTTAGAGTGCTTTATAGACATTCTAGTTGCATTTGATACAACTTTTTATTACAGGAAAATAAAGATTGTGTGATCTATTTACAGTTGTCAGTTGAATTTCCATTAAGAACATTCTATTGAAAAGCTTGATATCAAGTTACAGTAAAGTAACTTATTTTAACACAGTGATAGTGTGAACTTAAAAAAAAAAAAACAAATGCCCAATTCAAAATTCCAGTAGTAATACTCTAGTCCACATTTTTGGTGGGGGAACCGAGAGTCAGCTCCCATGTGTGGCCAAAATATAATCATACCAAGATTTAAACTGATACATCTTTATTTCGGGCCCCGAGTGCCAAGCGTTCCGTGGCCAAGCGATATTAGTGCGTATATCAAAGCGAAATATCTAAAGAGCTTTTGTTATTACATATTCTGTTTATTTCTCAGTACCATTTTCCTCATTTTATATTGCAGTAGCCCTTTCGTTCTACAAGAAGTAGGCAAAGGCCCAGAAAGGAAAGACACCTTTCTGCTTCTTTTTCTCTATTTTCTTTTTCTCTACACAACTAATAGCCGCTTGGTCACCTCGTGGCACTTCTCCTGCCTCCCCGTGGCGGGGCCGGTAACCTGGGTGGTAAAGACAAATCCCCAGGGCCAAAAGGAGCCATCATGGATAAAAATTCTTATCCACCCTTGGTATTGCGTCAATTCCTATGGTGGACTTGTTCAGGTAGTGAATTTATTATTTTTATTAGCTGTTATTCGGAAATTTCTGTATTACTAGAAAGTGAAGAAACGTTAAACGCTTCGTTCCGAGGATATCTCGCTTAAAATGCAGTACATGCTCACACCATTCCTGGACATCTAAAGATAGAGAGATGCAAGTATGACTAGTGGACCACGCACGTTTTTCCCTGGATAGCTGGCCGTTCATGATATTGTCAATAGCAAATTGTTTACTCTTCTGGAAATCCATCCTTGCTTTGGAAAATTTGGCGTATGACTCGTGAAGGCGACTTCTTGTAAGAGGAATGGGCTGCCTGTTTTTTCCTAAAGCCCTTAGTCAGGAGATCAATCCACAATGGCTTTGAGTGGGGACTAAGGATGAAAGTTTTGGATATTGCAGACCTTGCAATGAATTCCATCCATCTCGAAAGCCAGTAGGCAGCCTCATTTATGTTAAGCTCAGCCAGTATGTTCCATGGGTAAATTTGGAAAAGGGTAGTAACTTTTCCAATATTGATGTATTTTGGATTGTATACTCTCCTGACAGTGTTTGTAGTTTGTACTTGTGTATGTTCATCCTTAGGTGCCTGCAGAGGTATCATCGCAGCAATAGGAACGTGATCGGACGGGAGTTAGTTGTCAGTTATGGTCAGGGTTTCCTTTACTAAATAGTTTGAGAAGATGCGCTGCAGGGTGGCATCGCCGTGTGAGGGAGGAACATGAATAAGACCAATGCCCATTTCCGACATGTTCAATGACAGAGTATCTAGGAGCTTCTTTGTGGCTGGCAGTGGAAGGTTAAAGTCTCCGAGGATGATGAGCTTTTGCCGATGATTGATTGTGGATGACAGCCATGCTGTCAGATTAAGGACAGAATCCTCAGAAGCCGGTGGAGGGAAATAAACGACACATACAGAAATCGACAAACCAGCAATTCGGTAGATTCCAAGAACAGCTTCTATGTCACCTCCTGGATAGGTGGATGCCTTAATCAGGGGAGTGAACTCCTTTGACAGATTGCTGCACCGCCACCTCGTCTCCTAATTGTATTAGCAGCCAGCGTGTGATAGCCAAGATTTGAGGTGAAGGCAGCAATTTCCATTTCATCTCTGAGCCAGGTTTAAATCTTATGTTAATAAAGAATCTTATTATTATATATACAGGCATACCTCGGTTAACGTTACCTCTGATAACGAAACTTCGATATAACGAAGTCCGCAATTTCAAGCCCCATTTAACATAAAAAAAATATTCCAGTTTAATCACCTGAAATCTAAACAAACTGACGAAATTACGGAAACCTTTTGGGCTTCTCGTGGTTGGTTCGAGAAATTTAAAAAACGGGCCAGGGTTCATAGTGTAAAATTAACAGGAGAAGCCGCAAATAAGTTTTCTGAAAAACTAAAGGAAATAATTGAACGTGAAAATTTTCCACCAAATTTGGTGTTCAGTGTTGACGAAAGCGGTTTGTTCTGGAAACGGCTACCAACAAAAAGTTTCATTTCTATTGAAGAAAAACCAGCTGCTGGGTTCAAAGCAGCCAAAGACCGTTTAACGTTACTCTTTGGATCAAATGCCTCTGGTGATTATAAATTAAAATTGTTATTAGTTTACCATTCAGAAAATCCGAGGGCGTTAAAAGGTAACATAAAAATGAATTTACCTGTAATATGGAAAGCAAATAGAAAAGCGTGGGTTACCAAGGAGTTATTTACTGATTGGTTTGTTAACCACTTTTGTCCTGAAGTAAAACGGTATTGTCAAAAAAAACAACTTTGAAGAAAAAGCTCTTTTGTTGTTAGACAATGCTCCGGGACATCCTACTGATCTTAACACGTTGGACACATGCATTCCTGTCAAAGTTGTGTTTCTTCCAGCAAACACAACTTCCCTGATTCAACCATTGGATCAGGGAGTAATAGCATCATTTAAAGCTTATTATCTGCGTCGAACATTAAGCAATTTAACTGAACTAGAGGATAAAGAGGAAATGACAGTTAAAACTTTTTGGAAAAACTACACCATTAAAAAGGCAATTGAAAACATTGATAGTTCTTGGAAAGAAGTCACTAAGAAATGCTTAAATGGAGTTTGGCGCAAAATATGGCCAGAAGTTGTACTAGAAGAAGAAAATAGCATCCAAGAAATTAGAAATGAAGTTATCCAGATGGCTCAATCAATAGGTTTCGAAAATGTCGATGAAGAGGATGTTAGAAATTTATTGAATGCAGAAGATGATGGTTTTTCAGTGGAAGATTTAGAAAACTTTGTTAGCAACGAAGACAAAGATAATGAAGACGAAGTTAAAGAAGTTCCTGCCGAAAAAGTGTTAACAAACAAAGATTTAAAAAGGTGCTTAAATGACATTGAAAACGTTTTAAATTTTTTTAGTGAAAATGATCCTGATTTAGGAAGAAGTTTTATTGTTAAGCGATCAGTGTTAAATGCAATAACTCCGTATAGGCAATTGTTAAATGAAAGAGAAAAAAAGCATAAGCAATCAACTTTAGACTCATATTTTAAAATGTGATTTCACTTTGTATGTAAGTTGACTGTTTATTTAATAAAACTTTTCTTTGTTCGAAAAAAAAAAGCTTTTCATTTTCTTTACGCGGGAACGTATCCCTATTCTGGCCATTGTACTTTTACCTCTGAAAACGAAGTTTCGCTTAACGAAGTAATTTCGTGGAACGCATCCTATTCGTTATTCGAGGTATGCCTGTATATATATATATATATATATATATATAATGCACTTTT
Organism: Mastigoproctus giganteus; assembly: GCF_048544385.1. Classification (NCBI taxonomy): domain Eukaryota; kingdom Metazoa; phylum Arthropoda; class Arachnida; order Uropygi; family Thelyphonidae; genus Mastigoproctus; species Mastigoproctus giganteus. The sequence continues at coordinate 142,826,162 of NC_143577.1, forward strand.
ATAACATAAACAATTGTTAATAAATTAACAAATAAATGGTGTTTTTGTATAAGACGCATTTAGTTAAGTAAAAATTAATTTTATAGTAATACGTAAGGGTTAGTGAATTACAACTAATAGCATAGAAAAGATAGAAAGAATATATAAATAAATAATTATGCTTCCATAAACCATGGTCATGTTGCGACTTCTGAATAAGATAATATTAACCTTGGTTTATAATCATTTATATATTCTTTCTTTCTATCTTGTCTCTCTCTCTGTCTGTTATGCTGTTAGTTGTAATTTATTTAACCTCATACTATTACCTTAATTTTTACTTTACTCACTGCGCCTGAAACAAAAAACCATGCATTTATTGATAAATTTAAAAAATTAAAAACATGTTTATGCTCCAAAAGTCTATTTAGTACTACCCCTACCCAATTCGTTCTACGTATTCGACGTATTTTCAGAATCGTTCCACGTGTTAGCAGTACTTTTGTTTTCCCAAATTTGTAAAAAAAAAAAATCGTAAAAAGCCCTCCTAAGCCTTTGCCCGCCTTACCCTACCGTTCTTTACGCTGAGGCAGGGGCACTGGTGCCTTAACGTACTGAAACCTTAACTTGGTATTATATACAAGCTTGATATTTTGTATATTCATCAATATCATTGAATATACAAAACAACAATGGGCCCAATACCGAACCCTGGGGGACACCTCTAATAACATTAGACCACGAAGAGCAGTGTCCAATGATTACCACTCTGTCTTCTCTCACTCAACCTGCAATTTGTACAGTAGTCTTCCATGTGCAACAGTATCAAAAGCTTTCCTGAAATACAAGTATATGATAATTAAGCTATGAAAATTAAGCTAAGCTATACATACGATCTAAGTATATGATATCAAAATTATTTTTTGCATCCAGTTCCTTTGTGACTACGTCATAGTATCCAATCAAATTGTTCACAAAGACTTCCCTTTAACAAACCCATGCTGTGTCTGAATGATTACTCCTGTCTTGTCTAGATGATCCTGCAATGCTTCTTTAACCAGTGACTCCATTATGTTCCGTGGAACAGAAGTCAAACTAACAGGTCTATAATTACTCATGTTACCCCTTCTTTGATCCCTCTGTGTGAATTGGAGATTCATTTGCACAACTCCAGTCCGTGGGGACTTCCTCTGAGTCCAAAAATGTTCTCATAATTATGGCTAAGAGTTTGCTTATTTCCTTTGCCTACTTTCCTCTTTTAATATAACTGGATAGATCCCTTCCACCCCAGGTGTCTTTCTTATGTTTAACTTCAACAATTACTCCTCCGCTTTGCTCTCAGTGATTATAAAATCATTTAACTCCCAGTTAGAGTTTGATAAACATCTGGTTTTCTCCTCCTTGAATAACTCCTCATGTGTGAATGTAGATGCGAAATACTAATTTAGTTTAGCAGCTATCTGAGAATGAACAATCAACAGTCAACCCATTGATATAAAGTGGACAAATCTAATTCACCGCCTTCCTTTTAGAGTTTATATAAGTAAAGAAGCACCCAGAGGAAGTAATACTGATCTGATTATCAGCAGTGATTCTTCATGCATCAAGAATCTGCATATGAAGGAACCACTAGGTGGCAGTGATCACCGTGTTCTGATGTGGAATTTACTCAAAGACGACGGCGCCTCCGTAGCCAGGTGGGCAGGAACAGCAGTGCGTATCACACGCTTCTTGATTATACCGGAGTTCGAGCCCGTCGCCACCAAATACGGAGGATGCGGAAAGGTCAGGGAATGACCACTGCATATTCCGGAGCAATATGGCCTTAGTTGCTAATGCTCCTAAAAAAAAAAAACCAAAAAAAAAACTCAAAGACGTAACTACTATCAGGGGTAAAGAGAAGGCTTTTGGCTTTCGTAAAGGTGATTACAGTAGTCTCAGACAGTTTTTTTTTTTTTTTAAATTCTACACAGTGGAACCAGCTCATGATGTTACCAACATTAAATTCTAAATGGGAGGCATTCAAAGAATTAAACTTGGAAGCTACTAGGCTTTTCATACAACTAAAAAATATCGTTCAAATTTAGGCCTAAACGGTTGTCAAATGAACTAATGAGACTCGTGGCAGAGAAGAAAAATGTATGGGATGCATATAAACTATCACAGAAGCTTATGAGCTATATAAGCTGGTCTGTAATTAAGTCACTAAGGAGGCTAGACAGGCGAAGGCAGATTTCCATAAATCCTTGGCAAAAGATGCAAAGAAGAACAGCAAAGAGTTCTTTACTTATGTAAACTCTAGAAGGAAGGAGAAGAATAACATTGGTCCACTTGATATCGATGGTTGGACTGTTGATGATCCTGCTCAGGTATCTGACAAATTGAATGAATATTTTGCATCTACATTCACACATGAGGAGATATTCAGGAAGGGGTATGCCAGAAGTTTATCAAACTCTGGCAAGGAACTAAATGATTTTGTAATAACTGAGAGCAAAGTGCTGGAGAGATTGTTGAAGTTAAACATAAGTAAAGCAACTGGGATGGGCGAGATCTATGCAGCTGTATTAAATGAGGCAGCAAAGGAAGTTAGCAAACCCTTATAGTTCAGACAGCATGGATTTGTAAAGGAGAAGTCTTGTCTGACCACTCTGATTGGATACTGTGATGTGGTCACCAAGGAACCGGGTTCAAAAAATAATACTGATATCATATACTTGGACTTTAAGAAAGCTTTTGATACTGTTGCACTTAAAAAAACTACTGTACAATTTGGAGCAGTATGGCATTAAGGGAAAATTGTTGTTATGGATAAAGGGATGATTATTGGGAGAAGACAGAGTGGTAACCAATGGACACTGCTCTTCGTGGACTAATGTTCTTGTTTATACTTCGGCACGACCACCAGTTCAATGGAGTTTACAATAAATCATCGATACAAATGTTAATCGTATTTGGCAATCACGAGCTTGAACTCCGGCCCACTCAAAGGGAAAGTTCTACTGCACGCACGCTCCTGACCACTCAGCTATGTTATTAGTGGAATCCTCCTGGGTTCCGTGTTGGGCCCATTGTTGTTTTCTGTATTTATTAATGATATTGATGAAGGCATATTAGGTTTAATGTCCTAGTTTGCAGACAATACGGGGTTGTTCATGACACTAATGACAGTACGCTACTGCATCAGGATCTACAAAGAAAGTTCTGCTTGTGGATAACAGTAACCCCGAGTAACATATCAACTGTGTTGTTCTAAACTCAGTAGTGGAGAATTAAAAAGACGTGGTGACTATTGTGCAGTCAGATACGAAACTTTTTCAGCGATGCAGACAATCGGCAAGAGTAGCTCGTGGTGTCTTCTCAGTGATTATTCCCTTGTATAAGGCAATGGTCAACCAGACCTTGAGTACGGTATACAGGTCTGGAGACCTAATTTTAGGGAGGATGTAGAGCTGCTGGAACGAACTCAGAGAAGAGCAACAAGATTAGTGAATGGAACGAAGGGTTTCTCTTACGAAGAATGGCTTAAGTTCTACAAATTGCAGTGTCTAGAGACTGGGCACCTGCGAGATGTTCTGATTGAGGCGTATAAGGTCTTGAATGGTTTGAGCATGTTCAATGCTGATGGGATCCTTCCTCTTGCACAGATTAATCGTCTGAGGGGACATAAATTCAAATTTCGGAAACACAATTGTAGAATAGATGTGGGGAAATTTGCCTTTAGACAGCGGGTTGTTCATTACTGGAACAACTTCGTTCTGTCGTTGTGGAAGTTGACAGTTTGAATAAATTCAGGGCAGAACTAGACAAATATTTGGAGTGAATGTATGAGTGAAATGGGAAGATGATTTTTTTTGTCTGATGCTGTATAAGCTTGCTTTCTTACATCATATGCCTCTACTAATGCTAATCCCGCGGCACACATGAAGAAGATTGCGACACACCGTTGGGAACATTTGCTCTACAAGATTATTTTGCTCTCGCATTTGTCAAATACTGTCTTTCAGCTTAAAAACAACCTGCTGAAACATCTCCCTGACCAAACAGAGTTGTCCTTGAAGGTAGAGATCTCTCTCTCTCTCTCTCTCTCTCTCTCTCTCTCTCTCTCTCTCTCTCTCTCTCTCTCTCTCTCTCTCTCTCTCTCTCATTAAAAGTGGCGCAGCTACCAGAAAAACAAAAACTATCTGGCAATTCACAATTCGCACCCACACACGCTCCTCGCTATTACCTACGAGCTACGAGCCACAGCTCAGACAGGAGCTTCTCTGACATCATTGTGATTGACAATAAAAGTGGGAATGAGTCTCCTTCCAAGCTCAGAGACAGATATGGAGTGTGATCCTTTCTACTACCTCATACACTGAAGACTCACGACTACTTGCCAAACGAATTTCTAAATATTAATAACACGAGTATCTCTTGTATAAAACATCTCTCGTCTCTATAATACAACCACCACGTGCAACACACAACCAAGTCAAGAAATGAGCACAGTATTAGAAAAAGCAGCGCTTTCCCTCATGCTAAATCAGAACAACTCCGGAAATCGAATAGGCCACACATCTAGTAGCCTGACTGAAGTATCATTCTGAGGTATATCTACTAGTCCCTGGTACCTTTACCATATCGGAACTTAAGTCCTATTTTAGACTAGAATTTCCACCGTATTTGGTAGGACGGTGATTCTACCAACTGTGCTACTCATGAGGGCACAGAACAATGAAAGTCAACTATCCTGGCGTCATTAGCCATATCATTCACATGACTAATCACTGATGAAGCCATATTTCTGTCAGCGCACGAAGGAATCTACCAAAGCAGAACAGCCTTTTCTAGACTGTCTTCTTTATGGATGTATCCGTCTCAGGAAGAAATTCATATGCCCAATGTATTAATCTACCGAATGAAAGTTACTTTGATGTTTACAAAAATGAATGTTATGAAAATATAAAAACCGCTTGGCGTATACACAGAACAGCTTAGTCAAGATTATATTTTGTTAATTTTAGTATTTACAAGTGAAGACTAGTTTTCTTGTTTCTAGTTGGATCAGTTTTAAATTTGAAATGGCATTGAGGATAAATACTTCTTTTTAAATTTTGTTATGATCTAATCTTGCAGCCGTTGGAAGACAAGGACAATCTTTAAAAATGACAAGGACTTTCTAGAGAAAAAGAAGGCAAGAGGGTTTTTTCTTTTTTTGGAAGCCTTTGACAGCAAAAGATAAATGAATGCGGGAGGTAAGATAGATTTTGATTAATGGCCAGTAATGTTTTTAGAAAAAAATAAACTTCGCAATTTAAATCAATCCGCTACGGAATACTTTGAAGCTCTGTGATTCGACAACTGCTCAGTGACAGGCTATGTTCAAACTTCCAAACATCTTTTATCTTATTTCACAATCGTATACTACAAGATGCAAAACTGTATTCTCACTCCAGCAATAAAAATGAAATTATTTAAGAAAATGGTTTGCCATTTTCAGCTTTCGAATCAAGCCAAAGGAATAATTGAAACACATGCGGTTTATATATGCATATATAAGAAGTTACTCCTCTGAGGCGAATGCTGTATTCAATAATGAACTGCTTATGACACTCACTCATTGTAAATCATCTGCAGGAATCTAATAACGAAGACTGCAGCTTTAGCATTTTCTCAAAAAATGTGTATAAACATTTGAGAACGGTACACCTAGCATGATGTAGAAAATACACCAATTGTAATTGTAGTGCAATTATATCAAAGTTGCAGTTGTCAATAGATTTATTACGAATCTCATCTGCAACAAAGCTTGACCTTTCGGTATTTAATTGCAGAACAGATGGATAGCCTGTAGGATGAGAACTGTAAGGAATTATATTAGACATAGTTAGTCCTTTGATGTAGATACTCAGAAACTCGGGGCAATTAGGATCACGAATGCTTAGATTCTCTCTTCAGGGAACGCAGTTAGCATATTCTGGAGGATTCGATTTGTTTGGACAATCGGCGTATATATGGCCTTTCTATGAACAATGACCACATGTAGGTGACTCCTGTCGACAAGTGACAGTGGCGTGGCCGAAATATAAACACGTGTAATACTGTGTTACCACAACTAAAGATCTAAATTATGAGGTCTGTGAAACAATGATATAAAATGTTGTCGCTAAAAAATAAGCTGGTTAAGCCGAGGAGTGACTCCAATAACCCAATGAACTCAGTTTTTATTCGTAACTTTGGTGTGAATTTAAAGGTTAATTCCTTTGAGAGTTCTTCCATCAGCATCCCGTAAAACAAACGCACTATGCTAAATTACTGCTTTAAGAATAACGCGAAGAAGAGTTTCTAAAGTTGCGTGCAAATCATATGAAAAAATCAGCTGTGTACTATCATGAATAAAGTGCGTGCGTATTACGATTTCCAAATTACAAACAGTATCTCCTGTTAGATAAATGATTTCTGTTTAGAATTGTAAGTAAAATTTTAATCGTCCCTTCTGCAATCTCGGAGGGGCAGCAAAAATTAATAAAATTGGGGGTGCCAATCGAGTTATTTAAGAGAATGAGATCATCTAGCCGACCGGGCTAGCCAGGTAGGTAAAGTGCTTGCCTCGCAACCCAAAGGTCGTGGGTTCGATTCCCGCCTCGGGCTGGGATCACAGTAAAAAAAATGCAAAAGACTTTGGGAGGTGCAATATGGCTATAGAAGCTGATGCGCCAACAACTAATGAAAAAAAGAGATCACCTATATTTTTAAAATGGACGAAACCAAAGCATTTGCCGTCGGCGATGAGTGTTTCGTTGATTTATTGCCTAGTTTTCTGAAATTTTTTTTTTTTTTTTGTCGTCCTTACATATTTTCGGTTTTAAATAAACAGCTTTTTGATAATTTTATTGCAAGTGTCTGATGCGTGAAGAATTTCTACCTGTTTGTCACGCTGCAATTTCACTTACAGAATGACATTATCCACTGTCATTCTGTAAGTGAAATTCAAGGCCATTGTGCGTAACTGCAGTGCCACACTGATTTTTTTTCGTTGTGTACTTCTTTGACGCATGAGCATGGCTCCTCGAATGAATCCACTTCTGCTGTATATTGCGATAAAGACATTATTATTTTAAATTCTGATAGCTAAACAACTATTAAAATTTTTAGATATAACATATACATATTATATAATATATGTAATAGATATTGATCGTATAAAACTAAGATTGTAATGTAACTTTATGGTAGACTGCGTGTATTAACATTACAGCAAGGAGTAGTGAAGAAGTGATAGACATATCTAGTTAAAGTTATGGAGTATATACAAGTATATAGATAAATTCATGTTAGAAATTACACTCAGTGATCGATAAATTATGACCACTCAATTAATACCGCGTTGGGCCAACGTTCGCACATAACAGCCAATATTCGTCTGGGCATTTGCTCCACTAGAGGTGTGAAGACCCATAAGACTTCTAATAAGACTTCCACATAGTCGGAATAAATGATGAATGCATGTCCATATGCCTCAATTCCGGTTCCAAAACATCCCACAGGTGTTCAATTAGATTGCGGTCAGACGAATTTAGAGCCCAATCAAGGTGGGTGATACCTTCACTGTGTTCTTAAACCAACTTATGCACATGCGCGCCCCATGGCACGGTGCATTATCGTCGTGGAAGATTGCGTTTATGTCCGGAAATAATGCAACATGACACGGTGGATATGGTCTCCTAAGAGCTGCCAGTACATATCACCAGCGAAACGATGGTCTATATGCACCAGGAACCCTAGTTATTGCCAGAGAAACATACCCCATATTAAGCAAAAACTACCACCTATATGAATAGTGGGTACCATGGGCGATGGTTCCATATATCATTTTGCTTGGGCCACGCACGAAGATGTCTTTGTACTGCACCAGGTATTTCCATCAGGTATTTTCCACCAGCACACTCGTATCAGTCCTCTAGTGTCCAACAGCGTGTTGATGACACCACAGCATTCGCTGTTGGCGGTGATCAGCAGTGAGGAGAAGGCATCTCTTGAGTCTTCTGCTGTGGAATCCCATATATATCCTGAGGCGGACTGGCCATAAGATTTACCGGGGAACTCCGGTGTGCGGAAAGCCGTAGAGCGGTGTGATTTTCAATATTAGACTCTGACCTCCGATATTTTCTATTTTTTTCCCAGGTAAGAATTTTTGACTCAGTCCGTCTCTACATATATATGAGTGTGCGGCTCATCTTCATTTTGGATATTGTTCTTACAATCCCCATGTTCTATTGCGATGTCAACTGTTGCACAGTGACCTGCCGTTGAGCCCGTACAACGCGCTGCACTCTTCGCTCATCACGAACACCCACCCATCTTTCGTAATCCTTTACACTTTTGTCGGCGGGAGGCGATTTTACCCTTTCGACACAATTCTTTGTTCTTGTTTATACTCCGGCACAATCAGGAGATCAGAGGAGTTTACAGTAAATCTTAAGTACAATCGTTAATCGTATTTATTATTATTATTATTATTATTATTATTATTATCTTTATTTTCTCCTAAGAGACACCCGCTTACAGCTATTAACCAGGGGGTGCACATTCATATATACAAATATACGTTATATACATAATTATCTATTTATAATTTATACAAATCAGTCTTTATAAATTATACAATGTCTAAATTATACATTTTCTAAATCATACATTGTCTAATTAATTATATTTTACACATCATTGGCTTATTTTACATGACAGGCAGATAGAAAGAGAGCACAAGCATAATTTACAATTTTTCAAGGAATTAGAGAATGTTCACATCTACAGCACTATTTACATCGAGTTCACAGAAAGAGATTTAGTAGTCACGGGCTTGAACCATGGTCCACTCAAACAGCGAATGCTACTGTACTCTCGCTGTCAACCATGGGCTATGTCAGTACACCTTGCTCACAGTGAGCTGTGAGCAACTGACAAGACGTACCGATATGGAAGCATCCAACGCAGAAGCTCCCACAATCATACCCTTTTGAAACTCCGTGATATCTTTACTACCTCCAATAATTGCTATTTTTATCACTTTAACTTTCATACTGCAAGCCAAATGACATACTCCATTACGGATAGGATGTCTAGTCAAAATCCACAAAGCTTGTGGTTATTTCCCATCGTGGGTAGCAGAGTTGGTATAATCACCGTCCTCCCTACACCGAGTGGAAAAGACTCGAGTCGAATCCCATCAATGAAGCTAGGAATTTTTATGGTTTTTTTCATAACGTGGCTAAGTTAGTCGGTATCAGGCGAGAGTTTCTTCTCCCGGAAACTCGGATGTTTCTTCTAGAAAACGGCAAATCGACCATATAACATACGCAATTTACAGACATTATATACCGCGTAACCTGGGGGTGGGACCTTTGCTGCCTGCTAACCTCCACTGTGGGTTCTTTGCTGCTGACGCCTACTGAGGGGTGGGATATTTGCTGCTAACCTCCACCTGCGGTGGAATCTTCACTGCATGCTAACACCTGCTGAGGGGATGGGCTCTTTGCTGCCTGCTGACCCTTCTGAGGGTCGGAGTTTTGTTACTGACTTCCACTTGGGGGTGTGATCTTCGCTGCTGACCCCTGGTGAGGGGGTGGGATTCGTGGAGCTACTGTCCAGTGCTCTACTCAATCAATTTAACTAACAACTCCTCCGTCCTACCTCTATGGGGTTGCCTCTAACTATCATCTCCATATTTCTATCAGTATATTTCCCCCAGTCCCTCCTTCCCAATCTTCTCCCTGCTATACATCCACTCTCCTTTCCTATATTTCCACAGGCTTCCCCAGACCTTCAGTTCTGGGTACGCCCAGCAGGAGCTTAAAGATGAATCTGGCCTGCCTCTGTGTAGCTAGTAGAGATGTGAGACGGGGGGCAGTCAAACTCGTTTTTGTCGCCCCCTGGTTGCTAAATCGCCTGACGCCGGCCACTCAACACAACAACAAAAAATCACACTTTCACATATTCCAACACTACACACAAATAGCGCTTACCTCACCACAAGATAACAAAGCGGCGAATGGGGGGGGAACCCTAGAATCCCCAAAAAACACTAATAATAATAAGCAAGGATCAAGAGCCGCCAACACCACACGAAATCTGCTGTGGAGAGACTGACAATTGCCCGGGAAGAAGGAGGAAGGGGCCTGATAGACCTCATTGAGCAACAGAAGACAGAGATAGTTAACCTGAAGGATTACTTCCAGAAACACACAGCAGCACTCCACCAGGCCATAAGGAAGATAGACAAGCGGTATACCCCACTCAACCTAAGCGAAGTGGCTCCGCCCAACCAGGAGGTACAAACGAAGCTAGAAAGATGGGTAAAGAAGACACTCCATGGTAGACACTACAATGATCTCCATCAAGATCACATAGATAAAATTGCTTCCAATGCATGGCTCACAAGCAGGACGCTCTTACCCGAGACTGAAGGATTCATGCTCGCCATCCAAGACCAGGTAATCAACACCAGGAACTATAGAAAATACATCTCCAAGGAGCCCGGAGTGTCCGATGACACATTTCGACGATGCCACCTGGCCTCAGAAACGATCCAAAACATTATTGCGGGATACAAGGTCATCACCCAGACTGAGTACACTTATAGACACGACCAGGTAGCCAGGATAATACATCAGAAGCTAGCAAGGAAATACCAGTTGGTCGAAGAAAGTGTACCGTACTACAAGTACGAACCCCAGGCAGTACTAGAGACCTCAACCCACAAGCTGGGTTGAGGTCTCTGGTATATAAAAAAAATGCTGAATCCGCGCCAAAATAATGTCGGATAGGACAATCCCGCACAATAGACCGGCCATAACCCGTGTGGACAAGAAGGAAAAGGCTGCCTATCTGATTGACATAGCGGTACCCAACACTGGTAACCTGCAGAAAACCCATGGGAAAAAATCAGGAAATACACAAACCCAAGACAGAAGATGAAAGAGATGTGGCATATACAATAAGCAACGCCCGTCCCAATCATCGTGTCAACCACAGGTATGGTGCCAAAGACCCTACATAACAGCCTAGCAGCAATAGGTCTCCCAGCGAATACCTACAAGGAACTCCAGAAAGTCGCAATCCTAAACACCTGTATGATAGTCAGAGTTCCTCTACCAGCTGTAACACCAGACATAACAACAACCACCCTGTGGACTTGGTAGCAATACCCGTCACGAGGTGGAAATCCCAATCAGGGAGAAATAATATAATAATAATAGGTTGTAATAATAATAATATACCGCGTAATATGACCTACGTTGCTGATGCGTCTAAAATTCTACAACAGCAGTTTGAGGTTATCCGAGCTGGTGCATTTTAATGTGTGAAATTTTTATTGTTTTAAACATATCCTCTCGTTATAACATTATATCTATGGGAAAATTCCACCAATTTATCAACTTTCGCTTTATGAACTGCTTTTCAGGAACTCATGGCAGGTATTACTGTACGTTCAGTGCTGTACGATAGGGTTATTTCACCGCCAAATGCTGAATATTTTAAACACATGATGATTTTCAGACGCATCTGGACTTCTCTGTAGGTCAACACAGAAATATATCCACCTGCACTGCTTTGCATTTCTAAATACCGTCATTTACTCAAAGCCGCTCTTATTTTAGAGTTACAATTAAAATAAAAACGCACGTAATTAAAATAAAAACGTACACTAGAAACAAACCGAAATATATATATAAAAAAAGCAAAGACACTAATAGCAGAGACGATTAATGACTTCGCGAGAATTCCTAAATCGATAAATGCAGTAAGAATTTCCATTAAACTCGGATAATAAACACGTTCCTCCTTTTCGAAATGTACTAAAATGAAATTTAGGGAATATGAAGTGTTTATGAGTCTCTGCTACTAAATGGTAGAAGTAGAGTCTCATTAATTAAAGCAATCCATTTTTAACTGCGCTTCGAAAACCGGTTGTCAGGCAGGCTACAATGCATTCACGTATTTCAATAGAAGGGAATTGTATTCTTTCTTTCTTTTTTTTTTTTTTTCAATTGCACATGGAAATATGATATACATAAAAAAATTGCAAGTGAAGTGACACGTGCCTTAATATTTTATTATTAAATACAAGGCAATTCACTCTTTAATCAAGAAAGAAAGCTAACATTTAATTTGTATCAGTGGGCCTACATGTTACCAAACTGCAAAAAAACAGGATTCCTTTCATAGCTAGTTTCGAGTTTTGCGTCTCTTAAAACACAACTGCATTCAAACTGCTGTACAATAATTAACAATGAAGTGTAGAATAAAAACTAAAAAATATATTTTCCAGCTTATCTTGGCAGAAGTATTATTAATTATTTTCTAAATTAGCTTATCAGAGATATTTAATAATCACTGTTTTTTGCTAATTATGAAAGTGATAAGGTTCAACTATCCCTCCAACTTTAGAGATATCAGAACTTAATAAAAACATTTCTTCCGAAGGGCTCTGAATTAAATATTGATTATATTATTCATAATAAGGCCCCGGATGCCAAGCGTTTGTGACTGGGCGATTTCTATGTGACTCTCAGTGTGATTTCCTAAAAGTGATATCTAGTTCTTTTACGTTCCTCCAGTTAAGCAATCCATATATTTAATAATAGCACTTATTACAAAAGTACTTGTACAGAGCAAGAAAGGAAAGCCATCTTTCTTTTTTCTCATAGTTTTATTACTAACCCCTATTACTTTTCGCTTGGTCACACCAGGCACTGCTCCTGCCTTCCCGTGGCGGGGCCTGAAACCTTGGCAGAAAAGCCCATTGCCAAGGGCCGAAAGGAGCAAATATGGAGCAAAATGTATTTCTTCCTCTAGAGCCGACAAGCTCACGACCAGAGAATGATACTGATTTTGACATCTCACAACCCAAGAGGATGAAAACTAATTCACCACCAACAGAGTTTCCTGCATTCACTATCAAACCAACCTGTAAGCAAGTTATCTCCTTTCCGCATCCAGAGAAAAAAACTGGAGAGTATTGCTGGATCTCTTAAGATTGTAAAAAGACTACAATCTGGAGACCTGCTTTTAGAAACAGCAAACCGTAGACATTCAGAGAAACTTTTACAATTCACAAATTTTGCTGGGATACCAGTGAGTGTATCTCCCCATAAAACACTAAATACATCTAAAGGTGTGATATCTAGCTGGCATCTATTAAACGTGACGGAGGATGTAAAAAAACTCAAGAATTTCAGAAGATCAAAATGTTATTGCGGCAAAAAGAATCATGATTAAAAAAGACAATAACCTTACACTCACCAGGAATATTATACTTACGATTAATTCCCCAAACCTATCATCATCAATAAAATTGTTCGTCCATACATACTCAATACCATGAGATGTTACAAGTGCCAAAAGTATGGCCACTCTCAGACGACATGCAGAGGAAACCCAGTTTGTCCAAAATGTGGATGTTCCGCTCATACTCAGTCTGAATGTTTGTCAACAGAAATGACTTGTCCCAATTGCAAAGGCAGCCATCCTGCGTATTCCAAAACTTGTGACAGATGGAAAACTGAGAAAAAAATTGTTAAATATAAGGTTGAGACCAAGGTAAGATATAAAGAAGCGAGGAAACTAATTGCTCCTACTACGCCCAAACGTACCTATGCTAATATTGCACAAAAACAACAAACAGTGTCCACCCAAACTAATGTTAAAGTTCCCTTAAACATATCAATCTCCGACTGGGCTCGAGCTATCCTCTCTCAGCAGCAGTCTAATACCCCTAGGCACTCACACCAAGCATGTTACACTCCTCTTACAGTACCAGCGACATGTCCTTCCTCACCAGTGATTGCTACCACTACTACTTTACATAGTAAAACTTCCAACTCAAGAAAGAATATCCAAGACACCTCCATGGATACTAATTACTAATCCAACGAAGAAGACCCGATTTTAGAAATATATGCGAAGGAAGAAATGGACACTGGTCGGCCTATATTCCCAAAAAAAAAAAAAAGACAAACAGAAGTCTGAACGCGATAAAACTGCCATACTGAAAAAACAGTCAGATACAGCTCCTTGTACTCATCTCAAGTAATGCCTTAGTATATTTTGTAGAGGACTTCGCAGCAATATCGACGATATCCATGACCTTATTCATCGTTACTCTCCGGTGTGTTTCTGCTTGCAAGAAACCTATTTAACTTCTCAAATTTCGACCTCCATAAAAAACTACTCTATATATATCGAAAAGATCACAATACATCAAATGCTGCCCGTAGTTGTGTGGCCATCTTGATCAACTCGCAGATCCCAGCGAAGCAAATTGTTCTTCAAACAAAAATTGAAGCAAGCTGTTGCTATACGTTTCATTACCCAGATTGCTATAACACTAGTTTCAATCTACCTTCCACCAAATCATACCTTCTTTTACCAAGACCTGGAAACCCTTCTAATGCAGTTACATTCCCTTTTTTGTCTGTTGGGGGATTTTAATGACCACCTCCCCTTATGGGGATCTTCTAAATTAGATAGACATGGCTGACTGATTGAAACCCTTCTGAATAGGAAAAAATCTTACCATTCTTAATACAGGTGAACCTACTCACATACAATTGCCAACTGGACAAACTTCTGCAATTGATCTCTCAATATGCCCCCGGTACTGTGTCTAGTCATGGAATGGTCTGTTATGAATGATCCCATGGGTAGCGATCATTTCCGAATTATTTGTAATATGCTTACTGCACAATCACCATTAGCTGAACCCTGCAGGTAATGGAAATTCTCTCGTGCCAACTGGGTGAAATTTCAGTTAGCTATCACCGTGTATGAGGAAATTATACGATTACAGCCCATAGATGAAGTAACGAATATATATACCACCCCACTTGTTATCAGCAGCTAAAAAACTCTATTTCATTAACGAATCCTACAGCTCGACCCCATTTTAACTACTGGTGGAATGAAGAATGCACGAAAGCAAAGAGGAAAAAAAAAATAAAGCGTGGAATTTATTTCGACTATCATCAACAACGGTTAATCTCATTAACTATAGAAACTAAGGGCAAGAGCGAGTCTCATTCAAAGACAAGCCAAAAAGAATTCCTGGACTCGGATTGCGTCCACTGTTAATATGAAAGAAAATTAGACAGCTTTCTGGAAAATTTCAGACCATTCCTTCCACAATCCTTTCTTGGAATGCACAAGAACTCTTTGCTCCTCTGGATATAGAAATGCCTTGGGCAAAATCTTTGCCCAAGTCTCAGCGACATCAAGCTATTCCCCGGAATTCCAGAAAATCAAGAACATCACTGAACAATAAATCCATCAACTTTTACATCTCTCTAATCTAACCGTATAACCAGCCTCTTCAGTCTTTGGAACTTCTACAAGCCATTAGAACATCACCCAACAGTGCAGCAGGGCCTGATGGAATATATTACATCATGTTACAGCACCTTGACGACAAACATTCACAACTGCTGCTTTTATTTTATAATCGAATATTTCTGGAAAACATCTTATCCTACATCTTGACACCCCGCCACAGTTCTGGCATTTTCGAAACCTGGAAAGGATCCTTGTAGTCCTTATAATTACCAGACAATTTTCGTCTCCAGTTGCCTCGGTAAAAGCTTTGAGAAAATGTTCCACAGACGACTCGTTTGGATCATTGAAGCCAACATCTAATGAATAAAAGTCGGCATGGCTTTCGCCAAAACAGATCTGCCTT
This sequence comes from Mastigoproctus giganteus, assembly GCF_048544385.1. Taxonomy (NCBI): domain Eukaryota; kingdom Metazoa; phylum Arthropoda; class Arachnida; order Uropygi; family Thelyphonidae; genus Mastigoproctus; species Mastigoproctus giganteus. Next base: position 142,841,859 of record NC_143577.1, read on the forward strand.
AGATCTCATGATGAAAGCCGAGTCCGTAATTCGCAATGCCTTTGTGAGAAATTAACACCTGGTTATGGGCTCCATAGCTATAGAAATTTACTAAGAACTTTTTATGGAGTCGTTATTTTCAAGTTCGATATTTTGACTCCCTTTCTACGATATTCTTGCAGGAAGAAGGATTTCCGCAAGGGTCTGTACTGAGTGCAACCCTTTTTTACACTTAGAATTGACTCTATTACAAAAGAAGTTCCAAATACTGTCGAGGCTTATCTTTATGCTGACGATCTCTCTCTCTCTCTCTCTCTCTTTCTTGCCATTCGCAGAATACGAGATCTATTGAACATCAGTTACAGATATCCGCGAATAAAGTACAAAATTGGGCAGTGCTCAATGGCTACCGTCTTTCACAACAGAAAACTGTTGCTATACATTTTTGAATTCAACGGAAATTGCATTCAGATCCTGAACTCCACAGGTCAAACTTTACCATTCCGATTGCCAACTATATCAGATTCTTGGGACTAATCCTTGACAATAAATAAAATTTCCTTGAATATACTGTATTAAATTTGTACGTAATACCTGTCTCATAAAGATAAACATACTAAGAGCCTTAATCTTCCCTGTCTTAGGAAGCAGATCGTACGTCGTTGCTTCGATTATATAGGGCACTGATTAGATCCGGTTTGGGTTATGGGGCTCCAGTCTATGATTCTTTCCGAAGGAATATACTACGCTGGCTGTACTTTATACAACTCACAATGCATTACGGATTGCACTTGGGGCCTTCAGGACATCTCCAATTCAAAGTCTATATATTGAAGTTCACGAACCCCCTTTGCACCTCTGCAGAAAAATGTTACTACTTAAGTATGCAGCCAAAATAAAAAGTTGCTGTCCGCATCCTATTCACCCATACTTCTTCAATCCATAGTTACCTAATCTCTATAGAAATAAACCTAGTAAAATAAGACCGCAGGCCTACGGCTCCTTGAATATCACAGAATTGGAAAGTTCCTTTTCACAATAGTCAGGTAATGAATTACTCTCGCCCACCTTGGATTCCCCTTCCTTATCTGAATTGTGATACCTATTTTTTTAGTGGGGTAAGAATGTTCTACCGACTCTCAACGTGAAACAACTCCATGCAAGCCATAGTTAGACCTCTATTAATTTCCTACCAATATATACTGATGGGTCCAAATCTCAATCAACCGTTGGAGCAGCAGCAGTGTTTCATTTCAGCTTCCCTTCCACCTGAGTATAGCAACTTTTCTGCAGACTGACATGATATAAAATTAGCTCTAGAAAATCTGAATCTTTACCATCTCCTAATTATAAAATTCACACCGACTCTCTCAGCTCCATTAGAGAAATACAAAGTCCTTCCTATACGAATCACGCCCCCACCCCCGTTTAAAACCAAATCAGGAGGTTGCTCTTGAAAATTGAACATCGTCAACAATTAGTGAACTTTAGTTGGATTCCAGCACATTCAGGGATAAAGGGGAATGAACTGACGGATATATCTGCAAAAATTCTCTTCACATTATCCCCCGGGTGCCAATCGTTTCCGTGGCCAAGCGATTCTCGTGCGATTAAAGAGCGTTTTTCGGTAAGCGACTAGGTTCTCCTTTGTTTTCTCCATTACTTATTAAACTTTTTCGTTAAGTAGCTTCATTTTCTTAAAAGCACTAAGAAGTGAGCCCGGAAGAAGGACAGTACCTTTTCCTTTAATTTAGTACTCCTACTAACTGTACAAACCTCTACGCTTGGCCACAAAGCGGGACTGCTCCTGCCTCCCCGTGGCGGAGCTAACCTGGGTGGTAAAGGTAAATCCCCTGTGGGGGGTGAAATAAAATGTTTATTGGATATATATTTAGTATTTATTTATTTGTTCCTTGTTTCTTATTTTTTTTTTTTTTTGTTTTGTTCCCTATTATGTGTTTGTCCACTTTATTCTTATTTCCCCCACTTACGCATCTGACTTTACTTCCTAGGAGAATTCCAGATTCGTGGGAACTTCTCAATTGTGTATAATTCACTTCGGAAAGGCTGAGTGTTCAGGAATAACAAACTCAGATTAATAAACAACAAAGTTTATTTAAATATATATATATATATATATATACACACAACATAATATACAATTGAATAAAAAAAACATGTAATATGCATACAAGGTTAAGTCAAGGATACCTTGTATATATTATTCTTATATTAACAATCAATATGCTATTTTCATCATTATACTCTGTGTTCTCGCCATTCTGTTACAATACACTGAAGACCAATCTTAACTTTCCTAAAGTCTCTATTTGTTATTAGTCTTTCAGTTGGACCAACAATTCTTCATCAATACAAACACTATATTCAATTATCTATCCTTAGAACATTCAAATATTCTCACTATATTCAATTATCTATCCTTAGAACATTCAAATATTCTCACTATATTCAATTATCTATCCTTAGAACATTCCAAGATTCTCACTATAAACTTTATTATCCTTCTAACGTATTATAATCATTTGAACAACAATTTAATCTATTACTTATCTTTCGTTTCTCTTGCATTTTACAATAACCTTTTTGAATTAATTAAGCTCTGTTAGTATATATATATAATTTACTTAAGAGATAATTTATCTATCAAGTTACTTCTAGTGCTATCTCTGTTTTTCATTAATTAATCACTATACTGTTTCACTAACAGTCCTTGTTAACTTACAGTACTTAATAATATCTCACCTACTTCTATCTTTTTTCTTTCCTTTCCGGGGAGGTTCCAAGCTTTCCTGGCTCTCAGGGTACCTTCTGGGGATCTCTTTCATCAGCTACACCTGAATTTGCTACAGATGATTTTTAGGAACTCTTGGCTGCATGGGACTGGCGGTTCTTTCTCCACCTTATTCGGGCTGCCATCCATTCGCTGCTTTCTTCCTTCTCATCGAGCTACTAATTCCGCATTTTCGCTCCTTCTCTCGAGCTACTCGAGATTCTGCGGATTTCGCTCCCTTTCTCTCCACCTTATTAAAACCTATCACAAGGAAAACTCATAGGGCATCTCACACTAACTCCTTCTCCACTCCACTTTATTAAAACTTATCACAAGGAAAAACTCATAGGGTGCTACCCTCGTTTTTCCGCTCCACCTATTAAGAACTCTTTCAAGAAGAAAACTTCCCAGGGCGCTACCCTTCTCTTTTCCCACCGCGACCAAACACTCCACTGTTAACTGACACATATTTCCTACCACAACAGAACCCTCAACTGTCCATGTTACTAACTCATTTTTACTTATATCGACTGCTGTGTCCGCTGACTATTTCATTTTCCCTAGCACCAACAAAAATCTCAACCTAGAATCCCACTAACCCATTTTCATAAACACCCACAAGAATCTCAATTTTGGGTTCTGACTACTGTCTCATTTTTGCAAGCACCGACAAGAATCTCAACTTCGTCTCCCTCCTAACTCATTTCCATAAACACCCACATAACTCAACTCGGGGATCTGTGTATCTCATTTTCCCAAGCCCGACGAGAATCTAAACTTTGTCTTCCCCTAACTCATTTCCATAAACACCCACATGAATCTCAACTCAGGATCTGTCTATCTCCCCCTTTTCACTCACTTTTTGTTCATCTCAATTTCTGTACTGCCTACATATGTCAAAAGCCGCCCTAGTTTTTAGTTTAACCAATCTTACTCATTTTATCAACTTCCACTCTCTTCTTATTTGCCGTTTTATTTTCTCAAGCTGATTCCTTATTGCTCGATCTAACTTCTTATTTTAAGAAGTTTGTAAAATTTCTCAGGCTGTCTGTACCTTTGAAGTCAGCCGCTTATAGTTATACTTTAGCAGACTAATTTCCCACGATCTATAAAACTTGCCATCACTCCCAGCCAGACAGACCTAAATCTAATTCCCAGCATTTGTTCCGTTTTCATTACCTTGTCTCTAATCCAGGTGTCACCGATTAAAGAAATGTCCCGACAGCACATGGTCCACCGCGCCATTGTTTTCCAGAGTTAACACCTTCTACTAATAGCCGTTGCTACTGGTTTCTATTGTTTGGTTTGTCTGTGAGAGCTGAGAATCGAAGTGTCCCTAGGTTGCTAATAGCTTTTCACTTACCGCTCCCCCTTGTATAGACGTTGTCTAATTTAATCCCTTTGCTTGTAAGGTTCGCTCCCCCATATTGCCATATTATAAGTTTTACTTTAAATAAATCTCACTTTTCTATAAAATAATATAATTGTAAGATTTTACATCTTACACCCCAGGGCTAAAAGCATACAAGTAGTTATCCACCTTTAGAGCCATTCAGCTCAAGACAAGAAATTTCTGACATTGACCATTGACCATGACTCAGTTCAACCAAAAAGGCTTCGAAGGGAAGAAAAGTATCAAAATGATACACCGAATTTCCTGGTGGTACATTCGTTATCCGCCCAATCTGTAGGCAAGTTATCACCATTCTTGATACAAAAGTGTCTAGAACAGATAAATGACGCTGGGATCTAACTAAATACCCGGTAGAATGCAAAACGTTTCTCACCAAGGGACTCCTGTACTGTATATCTTCTTGAGAGAACACACTGTAGAATATAGACTGTAGTTTAAACACATTTTTTGCACAAAAATCACGGCGCGATATATCGTACGTCGGAACACAACGGCGGCCATCTTGAAAAAGGGCATTCCGGGAAATGAAAATGCTGACTTTGCCGCTAAACATCCTCAACCCACTCCTCACAACATCCCCAGGCTCCTTACTCTGACTATAAAGGCCACCGTAGCCGAGTTGTCAAACGCGAGGGTGCATACATACACTTGCCTTCAGTGACCCGGGTTCAAGCCAGAGACTGCTGAATACGGCGCTGTTTCTTGTATTCTCTCTCTCTACCTTGTAAACTCCTCTGACCGTGTGGTCGTCCCGGAGTATAAACAGAAAATTTATGGTCACAGACCATTTATCGTAGAACGCTTTGATACCAACAATAAACTTTACCAGATAAAAGAAGGTCCAAAAAAGAAGGTAATAAAAAGAAAGTAATAGTGTAAAGGAATTAGTAAAGAAATTATATTTATAGGGGTAGTACTGTAAGGATATGTTAACCTATATCGTTAAATTAGGCCAGGTGGCAACACAAGATAACATACCTGATGAGGTGTAAAGAGAAATATTATTAATAGAGAAACCTTATGAGTAAAGAGGGATGACTAAGATGGTAACTAGAGAGTAACTAAGGTAGAATGAGTGATTTACAGTGAAAATTATTGAGGTAAGAGGATACCAGTTGTAATACACTTCATTTGTTAAAGGCTAGAAACAAATATACAAAAAGAGTAATAAGAGTTGAAATGAGTTTACTGATGAAGTGATAAAAATTGGTAATGTAAGAGAATGATTGAGTAATCATTGATGATTCATAATAAGTAAAATACAACTGATACAAACTGATGTTAACAATATCTAAATTGAGAATAGTTGATGAGAGAGAGGTAATGTATTGTACTGTAGTATGGTTCAAATATATGGAAATTGGTATGCTTGTATGTAATTATTTGTTTCTTTTATGTAAATTCTGTATAAATTATTCATTAAATGTTGTAAATTTTTTGTAAATAAATGTGTCTTTAATGTTCTGCTAACACCCGCTTTACACACCCTAGATCTAGAATTTTCTATGAATTGCAGTCATATTTGCGAAATTGGGGGCTGTTTGAAACTTCAGTAGTGTGGAAGTCAAAACAAAATAAACTCAACAAAAACAAGACAAATAAATAACATTTATTTCTTCCCCAAACACCACCTTTCATGTGGTGCTAACTCGTATTTTATGGCGGAATTGTTGAATTCCATTGGTAATCGCGTTCATACGTAAGCTCTTCACCTAAGGCCTTTCAGAAAAAAAATATGAATTGAACTCTTCTTAGAAGGATTATACTTGTGTATTTCCTGTGGGATTAGGCAGGTGTTATTGCACAGTTGCAATGCTGGTCACGTATATTTCTCTAGATTTTTGCATTTCTGATTTCTTCGCATTCCCCAGTCCCCTTCAATTTCAGTCTTTATTTTTGGGATCACTACAAGGCAGAGAATAGAGTTTATATTTAGCGAAAGAGGTAGAAACTTTCCTTTATGGAAAACAATGCGTTTTGTGGATATTGAAATGATTCTCAGTAAAATGAAAGTGAAGATATAAAAAGCATATCTAAATTTTATCTATAGGCAAAGGCAAAACGACCAAGTAGCGTAAGAACTTTGACCATAACCACGGCGAAAACAGTAGATTTTATCGGCAACTTACGACTGAAGAGGAAGGAATGCATTGACTTGTCAAAGAGAAACTGTCTCTAAATTGTTTGACTCAATCCCTAAAGACAGAGGTTGAGCCCTTTAACTGAAGAAATTTATACGTTACTCGTGAAAAAACACTTCTACGAGTTATGTACATAGATGATTAAAGCTTTGAATGTAACTGAGTTTAAAACTATTAGAAATTATGAAATTTTCTGTATAATAACATTCTTCACCAAAACCAGTGTCAGATTATCTCATGCTTGGAAAATTATGCTGATGGTATTTTGCGTATTACAACAGTATTTTAATTATACTACTTTCATAACAGTAAGGTAATAATGTATCGTTCGTTAGCATATTCTTTACTTCCTTTAGAAACAAAACAGCTGTCTTAGACTTCAACTGATGGGCACTTCTGCAGCTCTAAAGAGCGTGAAGATCATTCTGCTGAAGTTGAAAATTGGCTAAAGTGCACTTGCAAGAAGAAGATTATCTTGAGAGACTAACCAACTTGAGATACTCAAGAGCCGTCCTACATGACATATGGGCTGAAGAAAGACATTAACGAAGAAAAATTTTCCCAATTTGAGTTTGTTTAATGTGTTTCTTTATCATTAAAAATCAAATATGAAGTTATTTGCAGAATTTGCAATGCTTTTTCAATCAAATTATAATTTCTAAACAGAATTTTAATATTTATTTAGCAACAGTAGAGTTCTAACAAAATTCACAACGTTTGCAAAATTCGCAACAATATATTCCCAAAACTTATCAAAAATTCAATAAATTTCTGTGCTTTTCATCTAGCAACTGTTTAATTATTCTTATTAATTTTCTTATTTTCAAATAAGCCTCTTCAGTTGTTCTACTGCTGCCTTTATTGCTATACATAAGACTGAACTATTATAACTGAAGAAATCAGTGTCATTTTTTAGACGTCTCTTTTGATCTAGTTTGATTGTTTTTCTTTCTCTTCTAAGTATAACTAGTTTCGAAGTGTCTGAACGACTATTACACCCAGTAGTGGAATTCATACAATGGATTATCGTGGTCTCTTTGGCAATTCGTTTTTTTGTTTAATCTGAACAATTACTTCGGATATACCAATTTTATCAATATAATATAATATAACTGACCCCTCCTATATCCAGCAAAAGGACACCTGAAGGAACTGTGCGATTTTTTTTTTTTTTTTTTTTTTTTTGGTAGTTGTTGGCGCATCGGTTTCTGCGGCCATAATGCACCTCCCAAGGTTTCTGCAGTACTTTGATCCAAGCCCGAGGCGCGATTCGAACCCGCGACCTTTGGGTTGCCAGACAGGCACTTTACCCACCCGGCTAGCGTGCTATTTCAGGGAGAAATTAAACCAAGTCTCCAACGAAGTAGTAGCCAAGCCTTTAGTTTCTTTCATTTAATGCCATAGACCCATTCAATTATTTTAATTAAGTTCGCAATTTCTTCTTCCCATACTTAGTGTGATTTTTTTGTTACTTTATTATGAGCATATTTAATAATAATAATGAAATATGCTTGTACATCATGGAACGTATGTAAATTGCGCAAATAAATCAACATTCGATGTTATCGTACACCGATGGCTAGAACTCATCTTCTCATAAATTGTTTCTCCCCTTCCATACCCTTAGTCTTTTTAAGATCAAATTCTAGACGGATAATACACATTATATAACTTCGCATTTATATTCTTCTGGTTTATTTTTGCAACCTATTATAGAAAGGCATCGTTTAGAAACATAAGAACAATAAAGTGTATGAGTGTGGGTTAAAATTACTCTCTTCTAGGATCTTGTAAATAGCGATCTTTTTACCATCCCAGCGACATTTCTTAGAACAGAATGACTCGTATGAACTACAATAAGACAGAAGTGTTTCTGTAAACGAAACGGAACTGTGGATGTTGACCTCCTGCTTTTTGCTTAAGGGTATCATTAACAGTGAAATACACTTGTAAGTTCTTATTGTGTACGCTGCAATAATGAAACTTTGCTTTCTTCCTTTTGTTTCTTTCACCTACAACCTGCAGGCAATCAAGGGTATCCCTTGTGGCAGAGCATCCATGTGAAGACGTTTCTCTAATTCCCTTCTCCCTCTCTACAATCGAGGAGCCTTCTCTGATTGGAAGCTCGTCAACTCTTTCCATACGAGGTAAATTGTCGTTAGAAAAGCTGCCGGAGGTTAAGAAGATCAGAGGCTTCCTTCGAGACCTGTATTTGCTTTCAGTCTACAGAACGTATCACTCTACGTATAAAGAAAAATAAACATAAATAATATAAAATAATAAACTGCGTAAAAGTTTCAGCTATTTTAATTTACTCATTAACAATGAAACAAAATAAAAAACAACGTACCTTTGCGAATTGTTGTTAAGATTTTTCAATTAAAATTAGCTGTCAAAGAAGTGAAGCTCTTATGTTTCAAGTGGGAAAGATGAATAAAATGCGTTTAAATATTGTTGTAGTTCACTTCAAGTTGGCTATTCTTTTGTAACACCTTTAACTTTTTATTTTATTTGTAATGCTCATCGCACGATAGTATCAAGGGTTGCTTTCATTTATTTTTGATGAATTATATCTAATGAACAAAAAATGTAATGATACCGAATGTTTTTTATTGCTTGTGAAATGAAATATTTAAATAAATTAAAGATAAAATTTCAAAACTACTTTGCCACGTTGTTAAGACTAGCACCTTTCTCCTTAGAAACAAGGTCATATTTTGCTCGATGATTCTTGCTGTAAAAAAATAAATACGATAAAACAGAAGGCCAAAATTCATTCCAGTTAGCTGAGGAACGAAAATAAAGGGGCTAATGTCGTTCTCAATTTTTGGCTGAGAGAGGGGAGGTTGATATACAGTCTAACAAAATGATTACTTAAAATGCAATGGCCAGATCACTGATATGTTTACGCATAGGCGCAATATTCAGGCCCCCCCTAAAGTTCTAGACATGTTTAGCATCTTATCAATATTAGATCAGCTCATCTGAGTTATATTGTGATGACACAGAATTCTGTACACCGGCCAGAAATATGTGTAATGCCATGAATGTGCAATGCATGCTGTTGTGTTGTTTAATTCTATCTGGAAAGCCTGTCCAGTGCTTGTCTACAACACAAGGAGATGGCAAAACTACATGTAACAACTAAGTTGAAGGCGTGATCGACACCAAATCTCCCGTGCTGAATGCCCCAAACGAGTTTGGGATCATTCGAAGACAGCAAATATAAATCCCGCCTCCATTGTCAGAGTGAAAGTCCAGTGGTCCCAGTGATCCCAAACCTAGAAGCCCAAACCCAGAAACCAGCAAAATCCCGCCTCTGGCAAGACGAAAAAGGAAAAAAAAAGGAAGCAGTAGGGAGAGAGAGAAGGAGAAAAACAGCCCAACTCAAGAGGGATTACGTCTGTGCTACAGGGAGACTGTCAGCAGCTGAGGTTATTAGGGCACTGGTGAAGGATTGTCGTGAAAAATCTTGTAACACAGCAAACATATTTTGATTGGCAATGAGATATTTCTCATTTCCTAATGAAAAGTCATGGCTTTTGCTATATAAATTCTTCATCATATCGTTATAATTTGCCAGTACAACAGTATATGATCCAATTTTCCAGAGCGCCTCAGGAATAGTAAGAGGTACAATAGAGAGCCAGCTGAATACCATATGATTCAAAAGCTGTACATTGACGAATATATCTGCTAACCCCGACCTTATCGGGGTAGGATTTGCTAACCCTGTCTTTGGACAGATTAGGATTGAATACTCGGCTCCCTTGCTGTGTGGCTTTCTTCCCTTTCCTGGGACTTGTTCCCTTCCCCTTTCCCTAGCCTGGTGGACCTTTCTCCACTAAACTTGGGCGGCTGCCTTCTCTACAGCCACTACACTTTCTCCCAGTTTTACTCTCTTTTCTTGCACTATATCCCCGTGCTCAACTATAATTATTTTTTAAATATTATTTATTATTTTATTTTCTTTTTATTCATTTTTTTATTTTATTTTTTATTATTATTATTTATTTTTTACTTGGTCTCCGCTCAGGAAACTTAGGTAACCCTGACGGAGACTAGCCAGAGAATAATGGGCAGCCTGGCTACCGCCTAGTGGTGTGTACGGCAACGTGGGGTATCACTAGGGGCCCCACGGCCAAATCCCAGGACACGCACAGAACCCAACACAAAACTACACATTCAACACACAATACCTTTCTGGCATTTACAGGAGTACTGTATCTCTTCACAGCGTACATATGACGTAGATGTAGGAACCCACAGGTGGCGCCTGACCTTAACACCCTGCACGCTATGCAGAACAAAGGATAAAGTTATTGTATACGCGAGTGTGAGTGTAGTTTGGCGCGCTTCGGTATTAAGCGCCACATTCCTGCCAAATGTGGAAAGGTGTGAGCTACACTGTAGAAGAGTGGCAGATCACATGATAATTAGTTGATGGCTGATGATGGAAAGCGTCCTCTCCCCACAAGGAGTGAAGAGCGCGCTACTACACTCATTAGGGCGAGGGTTGACTTAAGCAGTTGCTTTTGATCATGTATCGAGTGAGTATGCGTAGTTCTAAACGCTTTTATTTAGATATATATGTTATAATTTGCTCAGGTATAGAAATTCTTTAAAATAGCCATAGCTGCAGGTCAATAACAAATTCGGGTTAATCTAATATGCGTTTCGTAATTCAAAAAATTTCCTAAGAATATATGTAAATCGCATATGTATTGCAAAAACGCATATCTCGAGAGATACCTTTTATGTGAATGTGTTGAGAATAACCTCTGTTTATTGTTAATGCATTACCGAAATGGGAAGAATCAGAAATAAAGAAGAGTATATTAATGTTTCAATATTTCTGTGCTAAGGAACTTTTACGGCGAAGACCTCTGAATTACGAGCAGTAAGAGAAGACTTTTCCTTATTTCTTTACTTCAAAGGGAATAAAAGTTCGTTAGGACACTGTTAAAAGCAGAAATATGTGGGTTGTACGTGCGCATCTTCTTAACTGATCTCAAAAGATTGCTATTAAAGTTTAGGGAGATAATTCATCAGATGTGATTTTGGTTCGGTAGCTTATAGAAAGCGAACTATTATATCGGCAGAGTCTATTAAGTCCGACATAATAAGAACGAGGATGACGTACATGGACTTTCCATTGAAGGCGTGCATCAGTTAATGTGCAACTGATGAAACAACCTCCCTGCTTAATTAACTTCTGCTAATATTGTGGGGAAAAAATTGTGGTGAAGAAATCTAAGGAATATAAATTACTCGGTAGTTCATAACTTCGGAGATACATCAAAGTAGAAAATTAAAAGTAATGACAGGGAAGAAGAGGATATTGATGAAACGGACCATTCTTTAAACTATAAATTGCTTCTGGTTTTTAAAGAAATGCGCACTTACGAAAAAGAAAAAAAGTCGGAAAGAACAGTAAAGAAATGCATCTGGCAGTTACAAAAAATTCATTTGAAATCGGGAAAATTTCACAAATACCCTTAAGTAATTAATATATTACAATTATATACTCCACTTAATGTTTCATTTCATATATTTAAATAATCAAAAATAGGAAAAAAAGTATATTTTTGCGAAAGACACGATGTTGTCACCTCTTTTAGCGCTTTTATAATCATTGGACATCAGATAGAGACCGATAAATGATTTGAATATTGAATCTGGATTTGATAAAGTTTGAATTTGATTGAATTTGATAAAGAATCTTTGTCAAAGTAGTTCATAGGGATCACATCACTCGCAAGGATATTTCCATGATGATGGTCAGTGGATAAAGTATGGAGCGGTAATGATTATGGCTGACCAGCCTTATAAAATGAAGGGTAATTACTCTGAGCGTATATCTGAAATCCAATGCTTATCTACTACGCCCGCGTTGTTGGCTTTCAAGGTTTGCAGTATTGAAAGGAGACTCGTGCTGGTGTTCGTAATAGAGTTTTAATCTATATATCTTGGATAGCAGTGTAGGAGTTGCTCTTAGTGCATAACAGGAGTTACGAATTGCGCAGGTGTCTTAGAAATCAGCGGAAGAAGATTACGACTGTAAATAGTATTCCGGTAAAAAAAAAAAAAAAAAAACCATCTGAGATAAGCAGCCATGACGCTCATGCTATAAATGGTTATTAGAAGCCATGGTTGATTAAACTGCTTGGCTATTTCAATAGTACGCATTTGTGGAGAGGAGAAGGACGTGATGTCTGTACCTTTCCCATTTTTATTCAGAAGCCAGTTATGCAGGTTATGCAGAGGAATCTCTGGATAACCTTTATTCTTTAATGTTGAAACAGCAGACGCCCACCATTAAAGATGATTTATGATTTAATATCGCGTTGCAATATATGTTTCGAGAATAAATGACTTTAGAAAAAAAAATTAAACCAAATAGTTCTGCAACGCAAAACCTTCGATACAATATATATTGCATAATTCGATAAGTTCCTCACTGAACTAGGTTTTTAAGTTTCTGCATAGTAACTACTGCATTGCTTTGTTTACGATTCGTTGCAAAAACCTAATGTTACCACACAGTTGTTGGGTGATTGGGAGATGCGCTGTTCACCCCATATTTCCTGTTGAGATATTAAATCTGCATCTGGAAAACCTTCCCTTCATTTACTTTAGGCGAGTTTTCAGGATTTACCTAACTAATGGTGGAGATTATTATTACTAGCTTTATGGTGCAAGGAAGCCTGAGGTTTTTTCTGCACCATCTAAAATTCTGAGTTGCCCCTGAGAGAGAGAGAGAGAGAGAGAGAGAGAGAGAGAGAGAGAGAGAGAGAGAGAGAGAGAGAGAGAGAGAGAGAGAATTACCATGAAACAGAAGAATGATGATATCCAGCCAGCTCAGGACCCTGGGTGTGCCATCTCATGCTCACCAGAGTGTGCTTCTGGGAATCCTCTCATCTTTCTGACACTTTGACCCTGAAGCAGTATTTAAAAATGTAGGTAGATAATGTGGGTGACGGATTTTATGGCATATAAAATACGTTCAAATACTGTGTGGAATATTTAAACCACCTTTTATAGGGAAATAGCTCTTAAGCAGCGTTAAGGGAGTATTTACATTTATGCTGTTAAATGATGCGTCCAAGTCAACGTAAAATATAGATATGATTGTTTGCTGTTTAATACTTTGAGGGTCCTGTTAGTCATGGCTAGTAGATTCTTCACGGTGGAGTGAGCACCTTGGGATTGAATGGTGGCATTGTGGTGGTTGAGAAGGCATGAGATGATTTGTTAATATTGGTAGAATTCTCTTTCTAAGACTTTTAAACTGGTTCATGTTGATGAGATAGGCTTTTATTACTTTAGTGTGGTTGGTATTTTGGTCTTTCGTATAGGTTTAATGGAATGACTATTACATGTCTCAGGGAAGGTTTGCTGCAATAGAATTTTGCTGCCACTTCTCTGACCGTGTTCGGAGTCTGTTCAAGTCATCCTGAAGGAGCGCTGCTGGGCAATAATCATTAACGACTCTGCCAATCTTTACGTCCTATGCAAATTTTAACATCACGCCCTCTATCCCTTCGTCAATGCCATTTATGAAAATGAGAAACGACGTTGGTCCAAGAACCGTTCCTTGAGGGACCCCACTCCTGACGTTACAACAATCTGAAGAACATCCATTAATCACAACTCTTTATCTTCTGCCCTGCAGCCACCCAGCAAACCATCTTAGAATGTTTCCCGTAATTCGAACCAGTTCCAGCTTAAACAATAATTGCTCATGAGGGACTGATCAAACACTTTGCTAAAACCCAAATAACTATGTTGAAATTGTTCCCTAAATCCAGCTCATGAGTAACTGTGCAAAATAGACTACTAAGTTAGTTAAATATGATTTTCCCTTATCAGAGCCATGCTGTTTGTCCTTCAGAATGCCATATCTATCTAAATGTCCTGTGTTTCACTCTTAATCATTGCCTCTAATATTTTACCTACCACTGAAGTCAGTGGTAGGAAAAAACGTCTGTAGTTACCAACTTCACTCTTAAAACCGCTTTTATTTATTGGTGACACATTGGCACTTCTTCAATTCAGAGGGAATTTCCCCTGAGTCCAAAGATGTCCTCATTATTAAACTTGATGGTTCAGTGCACTCTCTCGCGCGCTCTCGCTCAAAACTACTGAGTACATTCCATAAACTCTGGGAGTTTTACTTGCCTTTACGCTCAAAAGTTTTACTAATAAACAATCATCTGTAATTACGACATCAGTAATTTCATATGGCTCAGCGTCACTCGCAGAGCCTCTCCTCAGCATAAAGGGGCTTTCTTCAGTAAAGACCGATGCAAATCAACTAATTAATTCACCCGCAACAATAGCCGGATTATCTAAGATTTTCCCACACCCAGTGCACATGCATGCTGGTACAAATAATAATCATCTAATTTATTCAAAAAGATTTTTCCCCATGATGAGTTTCCCTCTCACTTATTCCAATCAATCAGGGGCAGATTAAAGTCACCCATAATAAGACATTCATTCTTGCTTGCCCATTTCATGTGCATGTAAAGACTCTCATCATATTGCGCTCAAGCAGCTATTGAATTTTTAGAAATAGTGTAATCATAAAAGAAGTGGTCATTAAATGTTCCAGCATTTATTTTGTTTATGCAAATCATAAACAAAATAAAGTATAAATCATAAATAACTACCGCTAAATAAACAAAACTATTAATATAAAAAAAAACATATTAATATGAAAAAATATAGAGAAATATGAATGCTAATTGTATTAGCAGGAAGTTATATAATAAAGGTTTACAAAAAAAAGTGTAACCAAAATGTTCCTCGATTACAGTAAAAAAAAGTATTTTCCCTTACTGAGTATTATTCAGAGTGTTGTCCCCAAGGTAATCTCATCAATACTTGATACAGCGAGTCCACTGATGCTGCACTCTATGAGACATTTCTGGACTCAGGTGAAGATGCGATCCTTTTAATAATAATAATAATAATAATAAGATTATTTATTAACATGAATTTTATACAATAGTGATTCCTTACAGAGAAAGCCAGAGGAATCTTACAACATGTTGTTTCTACAAGTGATTTTTTTATTAGAAAATAAAATAAATAATAATAAATAAATAAAAAAAAATAATAATAATAAATAAATAAAAAATAATAATAATAATAATCAAAATATAATAATGTGATAGTAATTAAAACGAAAAACGACTACAAGGTGGGCAGACATCGATTAACCATTACCGGCACTTACATAATTGTCCTTTACAAACAGAACGATAGGCCAAGATCCCATCGCAATATGCCATGTCAATAGACCACAGGTCGCTGCTGAGCGAGTTGAGTGTCCAGAGTCACATTTGGGAAATATCTATTGAAATTCTGTAACCTCTGGAGCCTTGAGCACAAGGAGGGGATACTGCGGAGATGTCTGCCTGGCAACAGCCAACCAACCGTGTTCCAGATGTTGATGTGATCCTGCTTAGCTGAGCACAGATGAAGGAATGCTTTTATTTTAGGCACATTGGCTCTATGGACTGTGGGCATTTATTGCAGGTTGGAGCACAGTGCAGATTTAGATGTCGTATAGATCTGGTACGACCACAAGTTGGCCCACTTCGGCACCCAGAATTCGAGGCCCCATAGTTTCCTGAGGGTGGTGGGTGGTGCCTCAGACCAAACTTCCACGGCATAGGAGAGTACACTACAGAAGTAAGTTGCAAGGTATTGCTTGATTATTTGCTTATCATATGTTTTGTACAGACCTATTTGCATTCCCCAGAAGGCCCTCAGGGCTTTGGAATACTGATCTTGGATTTGTTATTTATATTTGTTATATAGGTGAGGTTGGCATCAAGAATTACTCCTACGAATTTGACAGTGTCTGTGGGAGTCAGAACATTTCCTGCCAATACCGAACGTAGGGAAGATGCAGAATCAGCAGAAGTCATCCGACTTGGAGTAAAGATGAGATAGTTTGACTTCTCTGGATTAACTGACAGGCCAAAAAATTTGGCATACTTACAGAATGTATTTAGGTAGCTGTTTACAGATTCAAGGGAGGTTTGTTTTGCTTGTGAATCACCAACATGGCGTTTGCATGGCAAGTAGCAAACAATATCATCAGCATACGATAGGAACGCTGGAATTTGATCCATTAGTGTAACGAATATTGCTGCAAATAGCAAGGCTGAGAGAAAACCACTTTGTGTGATCCCTACCTCCATGCTTTTATGGACTATAATGCCATTGCCTGTGAAGTGAAGCATTCTCTTAGATAGCAAATTATTGAGGATCTCGACCATATTTCCGGATATCCCGTAGAATCTTTCAAGTAAGGCAAGAAGGGGCGTGATTTGTACCGAGTCGAAAGCAGATTTAATGTCCAGAAAAACAGTGGGAAGATCTTCGTTGTCATTCCAGGCGTGAAGTATTTTGTGTGATAAGGACTGTAGGCAGGTTACAGTACATCTATTAGGCATAATGGGTATGCTCGGGGCTATGCGCAAAGATAGCGAGTGTTACATCATTATATGTTACATCATGCACTTCTCGAATTATTTCAGGAAGGGAGAGGCAATTGTTATTTGCCTGAAATCAGCCGGTGTTTTCGCATGAGGCTTCTTCGAAACTGCCACGACTCTGTACGGCAACCAGCTTGAAGTCACTTGTGCATATTTGAGTACTTTGTTGTAGAGGTGAATGCGCTCTCTGCTGATGAAATAAGAAGCAATTTTTAGACTAAAAAGAGGTATTGCGTAAATTCCAGTGGTGGACTTGTCAGGTAGTGTATTATTTTTATTATCTGTTCGGAAATTTCTGTATTACTAGTAGGTGAAGAAACGTTAAACGCTTCGTTCCAAGAATATGCTTCAGACGCACAGTGATCTCGCTTAAAACGTAGCACATGCTCACAATTTCCTGGATATCTAAAGACCGAGGTGTACAAGTATGACTTGTGGACCACACACTTTTTTCCCCTGGGTTGTCGGCAGTTCATGAAATTGTCAATAGCTGATTGTTTACTCTTCTGGAAATCCATCCTTGTTTTGGGAAATTTGGCATATGAGTCTTGTGAAGGCGACTTGTTGTAGGAGGCATAAGTTGCCTGTTTTTCCCTAAAGGCCTTAGTCAGGAGGTCATTCCACCATGGCATTGAGTGGGGACTAAGGATGCATGTTTTGGACATTGCAGACCTTTCAATGAATTCCATCCATCTCGAAAGCCAGTAGGCGGCCTCATTGATGATAAGCTCAGCCAGTATGCTCCATGGGTAAAGTTGGAAAGGGGTAGTAACTTTTCCAGTGTTGATGCATTTTGGATTGTATACTCTCCTAATAGTGTTTGTAGTTTGTACTTGGGTACGTTCATACTTAGGTGCCTGCAGTGATATCATGGCAGCGATGGTATCGTGATCGGACGGGAGAAAGTTCTAAGTTTTGATGAGGGTTTCCTTTACTGAACAGTTTGAGAAGATGCATTGCAGGGTAACATCACCATGTGAGGGAGGAACATGAATAAGACCAATGTCCATTTCCGACATGTTCAATGACAGGATATCTAAGAACTTCTTTGTGGCTGGCAGTGGAAAGTTGGCAGTGAAGTCTCCGAGGATGATGAGCTTTTGACTATAATTGATTGTGGATGACAGCCATGCTGTCAGACACAATCCTCAGAAACTGGCGGAGTTAAATAAACGGCACACACAGATCGACAAACCAGCAATTCGCTATATTCCAAGAACTGCTTCTATGTCACCTCCAGGATATGTTGATGCCTTAATTAGGGGGAGTGAATTTCTTTGACAGATTGCTACGCCGCCACCTCGTCTCCCAATTCTATTAATAGCCAGCGTGTGATAGCCAAGATTTAAGATGAAGGTAACAATTTCCATTTCATCTCTGAGCCAGGTTTCAATCAGAATGACGAAATCGTACTCTGCGCAGGATAGGAAATCAAGTAGGCCCTCTAGTTTGTTTTTGACACTCCTGATGCTTTGTAGGAAACATCGGATATTTAGCTCCACAGAGGGTTGTAATATGATGAGATTACTCTCCGAACAGTATTTGCTTTTCATATATAATGATCTGAAATCTCGTCCGGGGACGATGTCTCGTTCGATGTGCCTTGTTTTCATTATATCCTGCGAGTTTTCATACATCTCTGGGATTTTATTTTCCTCCCACAGCATTTTCATTCTCCGAAGGTTCTCAGGGCTTTGGAATACTTTTAAGACATTTTGCTTGTAGTTCCAGAGACTGAATTGGACGGTTTGTTTTTAGAGCATCATTTGAAACTCTGACCACAGGCGTGAATTCGAAGGATAATATATTGTTTTATGAAAACGCTCCCTAAGCCCGAGAGGTATTATAACCTATTACTTAGTATGGGCTGAAGGTTAAGAAAATGGAAGAAGATACTTGTTGACATTAGACTTAAATTTCTGTTGATTGTAAACTGAATTTTGTGTTCATCATTTTAATACACATTTAATTTTAAAATGTTTAAAATAACTTTAAAATATTAACTATGTTAAACTTCCGTCATTTCATTTGTTATGAATTTTACAAATTTCGTGCCAGTGACACCTGCATGCATGTACATACTGTATAGGTATAGATTTATATAGGTTTATGGCAAATGGCTTATTTAATTGATGCGGGATAATGAATGAAAAGATTTTTTTTATCATTGGTGTTTCGTATATGCTGAGGGTGAACATTATTAACGGAACACTAATTCTCTATAAATTCTCAGAGGGTCTTAATGGGTCATATGGTCACCCATATCGCCTCTGAGGAGAAATTAAAATTTCTTAGTTAGTTTCTTTATTGTTTTAACCATTTTAATTGATTCTTTAATTAAATTTACCGTTTTAATGCGATTTAATTGTAACTTGGGAGCTGATTTTGGTGCTAAGTATTTTCCTTCTCAGCAAAAAATCATTTTCCTCAAAGACCGGACTGCATCCATAATTGAAAATTTCTGCAGTGATCTGCTTATGTAGAAAGCTATGATAAATTTGTCAACAGATTTCCCTTTGTAGTTCTCCCCATTAGGTAATTTAATTTGCTTAATTACTTGAATCATTATTACAGCTTCCGTTCTATTAGCTTTACCATCCATTCAAACAAGTCGGAAAAATGTCAAGGTCTCTCATAGCAGACAGACGGATATTAGAATGGGGATTTAAAATTACTTCTCTCGAACAATTAACTCTGCGAAGCTGGCATTTTAATTTTGCCTCCTGTTCATTACAAATGACAGTCGTAATGGAAGACTTAATTACAATTTATAACGGCAGCGTTCTCTTCGTTCAATGCCGCTGAGAAGAGAAAATTAAGGCTTTAATCTTTGTTCCTTATTAGCAAGGCTGTTTGAATTTTAGGTCCTTTACATTACATTAAACAAGAGGCGAGTATTAGAAAGCACATGACATACACGTCTCGAAAGTTATTAGGAGCACCCGAACAAACGAAACCATATGTGGATCTGGTATGTTGTTTCTCAAGTTGACTCTTTGATTATCTTGCACAAAGCAGAGCCGTTCTTTTCCATTAGGCACTGAGCCTACGAAAACAGAGGTAAAAATACAATTGAAATAGAATTCAACGATTTCATTCCAACAATAGAATTCTACAAACTAATTTTTAAACACAAATTTCTAAGTTAAATTTTTCATCGGTTCTTCTTTTTGTAAATAATTTACTGCTTTAATAAGTGTTGCTTCAAAACTAAATATATTGAAATGCATTTGAATTTCTTTAAATAAAATTAAAAACAAATAGATTTAAAGTAAAACTGTTTTAATGTATTTGATATAAGTATTTGTATCTATAATGTATGCACACCTGCTCAAGGCTGACTTACCTACTTTTAGAAGTTGGATTGGGCTGTCTGGGATAAGCGGGATAGCAGTAAGGCCTTTTCGCTAATTCTAGAATTTCCATCCTTTCTGTAATCAAACAATAAATAAATAATTCTGTAAAATCACGCCTCAAGTGAATGTGATAGAACATGTGCTAATGCATCGTTGTAGTGTCTGCCATGGAGTGTCTTCTTTGCCCATCTTTCTAGCTTCGTTGGTACCGTCTGGGTGGGAGGGGACTCTTCGCTTAGGTTATTATTATTATTATTATTATTATTGGCTTAATAACATTGGGTTCCATTTATTCTGTTTAGGGTACACCTAACGTCGATAATGACATGTGCTGTGGAATGACATGTACTCAGTATCTATTGTAAAAGTAAAAGACAGGAACTTAATTCGGTGACATCCCATTTTTACAGAAACCATATGACACTACAAACGGTGTTTTCAAGAACTGCAGTTGATTAACAGTGCTGGCAATAATGGCAACTATTTCAAATCAATTTAATGCTTCTGTATATAGATGATGCAATGAGAAGTTTCGAATGCTAGAGAAATAAAGTTAGAGAATAGACTGAATCGATGGCCTTGGATTGAATTCAGTCCTCATTTATCGTTATATCGTTTCGATATATATCATAACGAATCAAAACGGACTTGGCTACTTTTTCGAGTACTGTAATTTAAAAGTGGTCAAGGTCTGAATTCATTGAATCCCGTCATTATTGCAGTTTTAAAAAAACATTCTGCAGTGATATTTATGTTCGCTTCTGTGTATGTTATTTTAAACATTAATTTTGTTATACAAGAAAGGAAACACCATCGATTAAAATATATAAAATTTGATATTACCGTTTCCTCGTCTTAGCGTGTGTAATTGCATAGTTATTATATAAGGTTGTAATAAAAAAAATTAAATCTTTCCTACTTATGCGAGAAATAGTATTATCGACTTATATGTTGTATTTCCTTTGAAGTGCGCAAGGTATAAGATTAATACGGATTTGGGAGGGGACTCCTCGCTTCGGTTATTATTATTATTTGGCCGAAATAATAATGGAATGGTATTAATAATTCCATTAATAATCAGGAATGGTGTTAATAATACCATTCCTGAGAATACGTGTTTCTTTGGACACTGAATTTCAGGGAATGTGAGTGTGTTACGTGCTGCTAGCGACTTTCGATCTGCTCCAAGAAATACATCTTCTGAATACGCTGCCAGTGAATGCATTTTATTATTCTTTGACAACGTATTGAGAAAAATATCCAAACACGAAGCTAAACAAAATTATTCCTTTATGGAGCGGATCTCGCATGTTAACAGATAGTCATTTTGTATGTTCTTCCTCCAGAATGCGGCACGCTTCTTTTGAGGAGGTTAGCTGTCACTCATTTCACTGCAGATCCCATCAAGTCAATTTGCCCTGCATTCGATAATGCAGGTAATTGGAACCGAAGAAATCAGAAAAACGATTTCAGTCAAAATTTTTATTTGACTATCTTCAGGTAAAGAAGCCCAGTGTGTGATGCATGCTGTTTCGGATTGCAATTGGCCTTATACAGGGGTAGTTCAATTAAAATGTTTCTGTTTATTTTTTCCTCTTCAAGATAAAAGCGGCTTACGTTGGTTTCAAAAGTACACTGATGACGTTTTCAGACTAAACCAAGAACACGGAACAACTTTCCCAAAGAGACAAAAAACAGCTGGTTATTCAAAATGTAAATTTAGAAATTATAAAATCTAAAAGATAATAATTATTCCAATTTTAACATCAGATGCAAACCTTCTGCTTTAATTTAATAAAAAAAAAATTCAGATTACCTAAATATAAGCAGAATAGACCCAGTGCCTCTTGACTGAAACATTATTTTTTGTGTAATTCAAAGTGATATTGCTGATTATAAAATATATTAATTTAAGAATAGTTTAAACATTTTGAGAGAGAAATGTATATTTTAAGTGGAATGAGTTGTAATTAACTCGTTGCGCATTTAAAAATAAAGGTCAGGTAGAAGTATTACTAGCACACTAACATTTGAGAGTATGTGGGAGTTGATCCCGGTCCCAAGAAACGCGCTTTTAACACCAGTTCGGTAATTATGAAAAAAAAGCCTAAATTCGTGATCTCAGTGATTGAACCGTGACCGAATTTTATGCTCGTACTTGTTTGAAAAGTTTGGAGTTAAATTCCGATCGCTGGGGAAACTAAAATTGAAGAAATAAATGCCTTCTTACTCTGAATCGTGCTCAGACTACTATCAGACTAATCTGTAGAATATTCACTGTGGAGACTGCCCAGACGCCACATTGAGACAGCTTCTGTAGGTAGCACAGATTATCACGCCATATAATGAGAAAGGTCTGGATTCGAAAGTCGTTAGTGACGATAGGAAATTTTAAGGGATTTTTGTACGTTGTAGCTGAGTTAGCCGACCATGGATGCAGATAACACGGTTCCCCTTCCAGATTCCAGTTTTTTTTTTTGTTTTTTTTTTTTTTGTCCATAAAACAGCATATACAAGCCAGAAAACGAAAGTATAGCATAATTTAGATGGATATGAGTTTTTTTCTCGGGTAACTCTAATATGAAAAGTTTTTATAGCTACTTCTAGACCTCAAAGCTGTTTACTGTGGTCTCTATTTCCTCTCTCGGCTAAAACATTCAGTTGAATTTACAAGATATCCGTTTTCACCTTATTACTGACTCCAAGCAAGTAACATACTCAAAGTGTGCTACGATAAATGGTCTCAGAACTGGAAAAGTAACACCAACAATAAACTTTGCCAGATAAAAGAAGATCCAAAGCTGTGGTCTCTGGCTTCCGAAGAAACAGACCAGAGGAAGTGATACTGGGAAGACTCAGAATTGGACAATCTCATCATACTCATCTCTTCCTATTATTGGGAGAAAACCCACCTCAGTGCTCATCCTGTTAGAAGCAACTTACGGTCCGTCATTTTCTGGTTGATTGTCCTTTACATTCATTCAAACACTTTTCAGTCACTCTCTACATTGAATATATCACCTGATTTATCTAATTTTTTAGGAAATGAAGCAAATATTGAACTTTTATTGTATCTAAAACATATTAGCTTTCAAATTATGTACAGGAGCACATAATTTAACATCTCTAACGATTTGCTTCTTGGGAATAAACAACGAACAGACACAATTTGGCCAAGTAGCCCTTGTGTCGTTAAACCCAATACCAACAACCACAACCAAGCAAGTAAACTATAGGTTAAGGATTCTGATCCCACAAAAATGGTGTTAGAGGGTCCCTTTTTGTTAAAGGTTCTATCACTAAAAGGTGCATTCAAGACCCCTCCACGTGGGAATCTGTACTTTGCGAGTAGACCTCCCAGTGATTTGCTGGGCTTCATTGGAATCCGCTGTCCATTCCATGGTTTCAAGCTTACGTCACTAGAATCCGGCGTGTGTAGCCTTGCGCCGTGACCCTTAGAAACTCGGAAAGGGGACTCTAGTGGGTGACGGATCCATCCCTAATACCCCATTTTGGGCCAGTCTGTTCCAGACTGACCCACCCGCCGATTGATTCCGACTGGAATCAATCGGCGGGTAGTTTTACTGCTAGGGTCAACTGCATTCTAATAAGTCTCTTCCATTTGAACTTGTAACAGAGCCAAGACTTATCGGAAATGTGGATATGATGCTTTGTGTGAGTAAACGTAACCTGCAAAAATTAAAAAAATGTGTGTGTGTGTGTGTGTGTGTGTGTGTGTGTGTGTGTGTGTGTGTGTGTGTGTGTGTGTGTGTGTGTGTGTGTGTGTGTGTGCGCGCGCGCGCACATAGTCCATATTCAGAGTGTTGTATCGAGTAAATGTGAATGTGTGTGACTGAGAATGTCAATGTCGAGTGTCAGAACTTATGTGCACTCTGGATATGACTCGCAAAAACGTTCAATAAATGATTGTATACCTACAGTTTAAGATGTGAAATAGAGGTATGAATGGTTAGTTATATTGTAAAGTGTGCAGTGGGCAAATGAATGCTTATGATCTGGTCTGTGTGCAAGAGGAAGAATGAAACTGGGCATATGAGTATGTGAGAGAAATAAATAACTCGTTTCTTGTTCCCCCCCCCCTGTTCTGTTGAGTTCTGTTGTTGTGTTCTGGTATTCGGCCGCAAGATCCCTGATGGGAACTCACGTTGCCAGCACACACTGCTAGGAGGTAGCCAGGCTGCTCATTGTCCTCTGGCTGGTTCCCGTCAGGGTTGTCAGAGCTTCCTGAGCGGAGACCAAGTGAAAAAAGAAAAAAAAAAAAAAAATGAAGGAAAGACCCGGGTAACGAGAGGAAAGGAAGTAAGAATGTGGAGAAAAGCTAAAATGGATAGATAGAGAAGCCAATCCACCGGCGAAATAAGGCGAAATAGGGGTTGGGGAAGAGGATCAAAAGTCGCAGGGGAAGGCACCCCTGTGTGAGCGCCAATGGCCAAGCGGTCTGTGAGAGTCCTCAAGGGAGTGCCCATCATGATGATGCCAGCATAGTATCTTACTCTTTAGTACATCATATCATGGTCAATTGCTATCCAACCCTAGTTTGTGTTTGCACCTGGGGGACGTTGTTCTGAGCAGTTCTAAGTTCAGCAAGCTCTATAATTTTTAAAATGTGTGTAATAATCAAAAGATAAATCGCTTTGTGAGAAAAAATCAACTACAATAAAACAAAAAAAATGAAAACATATTTATGATATAATAATATACTCCGCACACCTAAGAAGAAGAAGAAGCATACTTGTTTTAAATATAAGTATTCTGCAACATTCGTTTCAGTGACAGTTTAATAAGAGTTTCTTTGTCGTGGTTCTCTTTAAAGGAAAGGAATTCCAGAAGATAATGAAATTATTAAAGTTTTCATAAAAAGAAATGGTTGAAGTCTAGCAGTATAATTGGTGCGCAGTCTGCAATATAATTTCTACCTCCTCTGGTGATTTCTTCTCTTCATAGATCATTACACTTTCTCCACTGAGGCATGTAATTAACAAACCACAGAGAAATGAGACTGTAATTAGTCGCGCCGCAATTCTTCACTTCAATTTTACCCGGAAATGAGAATCCCACACAGTAGAAAACATACCACGATTTACACATGCGTGAATATGAACTATAAAGTTCTGACTTCGGAATAGAAGTCTTTCGCCTTAATTCTTACGAAAATTTAACTATACTAGAAGTCTACAATCGAGCAAGAAATAAAAAGAAATTGGCAGTGCAATAAATGTATGATATTCGACGAAGGATTCATCTAATTAATTTTCACTTCTGTATTTTAATAATGATACTTTCAATTCCGATTCCCTAAGGCATTTAAAATTTTCTTCGGAAAATAACTAATATTATAAGTATAATTCAAAGCAAAACACATATAAGCTTAAATAATGATGATAAATAAATATTAATCAAAATAATATTATTTTTATTAGTGTTTATTGTATTAGAATATTGAAAAATATTGGAATTATTAAAGAAACATTTTGAATGCTAATGCATTGGTAATTTTTAAATGCACTACGTTTATTCTGTCTTGTGCAGTTACATCAAATTATAAAAGGTAAATTGGCACTGGTCTCTTAAATAAATACAGCACAGTCCAGAAAAATAAAATGTACATTTACTGTAACGTTTCGGCTGTTCATGTTACAGCCTTTAACTAACGGGAACAAACATCTGAAGCCATTGATGTTTGCGAAGGAAATGCCTATCTTCTTGTTTTCAATACGGGAGCCTTCTGAAACGAGATTTTGATAACTATTACTTCCTATTCTGCCTTTTGCCATCTCCAGATTGGTCTGTTACGGCGACTTTATTTCTATTACGGAAAGTGAACTAAAACCTCTTAGGGATGTGGGTCACTGAGTTATCTGATTTTGTGTAATATGTCATCTTCTGAAGTTTTGTGACGCCCTCTCGGTGATCTGATTTTCTAAAATGTTCGAATAAATTTAAAAGAAAGTGAGTTTTTATGTTTATGGGTGTACGGTTTGCATTGATTGCATGAAAAGGCGAATCCTTATACTCTAAAATTGTTACCCCTATTCATAGAGAGCATTTGGGGTGAACTTGTGTACCTCTGTCCAGGAATGATCGGCTATTTCGGAGCTTTCAAGATATTTAAACCTAATCTTTTTTGGTGTTCTTCTTTCCCATCCTTCCATTTTTTGTAGCTCTAGACAACGTATACCAACCAGCACCGACAATTTAAGCGCACCAGCAACTTAGGCCATATTGCGCCTTTTATAATATGTCTGTGAATTGCGTGTGTTCTGTTAGTTTGCAGGATGAATGATCCGAGTTTCAGGGAGGAAAAACGATACTCCCCTCGCCTGAGAACGACTAACTCAGCCACGCTGAGAAAAATACCCATAAAAATTCCTCGTGTCAGTGAGGAGATTCGAACTCAGGTCTTTTCCACCCGGTCTGGGGAGGATAGTGATTATACCAACTGTACTGCCCACTAGGGCCGCGATCTACTTGTTATAGTATACTAGGCCTCTAACTATGTTGGCATCCTGATTGTAGGAGATGAACAGCTGTTTCAGATACTTCTAACTTAAGATACAGGCTTAAATTGCATTTCCTGATAACTCTGGTTATTTTTCCATTGAAATTTGGTAGTGGTAAAGGAAAAAATATCTGTTAGTTTTAGTAATACAGTCCGTAAAATTACTCGTATCTCCCCTGAGGTGGCGTTGTGGTTCTCTCACGCACTTTTTGCTAATCCTGTTCTATATTTGCGTTGGCTGCCATTTGTAGTCGGCGGGTTCAAATTTTGTAAGTTATTATAATCGTTCGCTGTAACTTGAACTTCAAGATTGATATTTTTACTTTCTTAACGTTGATATTTCCATAGTTTCATATTGAGATTATCTTTAACCTGTTTAATAACCAATCGCAGCGTTTCTTCTCAGGAGAGTAATATCATTATGAATTATGTATTATTTGAGTGACTTATTTTTTACTTTTAGTTTTAACACACCTTGTTTATATCATTGCTTTGTGAGTTCGTGTCATAAACAAGATCGAAGGACAGACAGTTCACACTAGAAATGGATGATGTATACAATTGTGTATTTTGTCACTCAGTAGTTGATGATTCTGCAGCCAGAATAGGATTTAGATCCGCGGACTGAGCGGGCCACTGCAGCAAAGAAAAGTCATTGTGATGTTGTTCCTGGAACCATTCCATAGTGATTCGGGCTTTGAGCACCGGCGCATTATCCTGCTGGAAGTAACCATCTGACTCATGATAAACTGTGAACATGAACGGATGCACTTGGTCAGCAAAGATGTTTAGGTACGACGTAGCATTCAGACGTGAATCTATGGGTATCAATGGAGCCAACGTGTGCCAAGAAAACATTCCTCACACCATAACACTGTCCCCACCACCTTGCAGAGTAGTCATCAGACAACGGGTTAATGGATTCATGTTGTTTTCGCCAAATTCTGAGCCTTCCATCAACATGATGCATCAGGAACTTCAACTCGTCAGACCAAGCAACTAATTTTCAATCCTGGATAGGCCAGTGCTGGTGTTGCTGTGCCCACAGGAAGCGTGCTCTCTTGTTCTTCATTAATAACAAAGGTAAGCAATGTGGTCGTCGGCTGTTGTAGCCCATTCGCGACAAAGTGTAATTGGGGGCCGTTGCGATATTTTGTCCTACACACCAAGGTTGTATTCTGACGGATGTGCGACATTGTGGCCCGTCTGTTTGTTTGCACAATTCTAGCCATCCTCCTCTGACCTCTCTAATCAACAAGCGATTTTCTTCCACAGGAGTGCCATTGACAGGATGTTTTATGTTCGTTGCACCATTCTCGATACGTCCTTGAAACTGTGGTGCGTGAAAATTTCAGGAGAACTGCCATTTCAGAGATGCTTTGAAATCAAAGCATCTCTGAAACCAGCACGTCTTGCACCTACTACCATGCCACGTTCGAAGTCCGTTAGATCACTCCTTTTCCCCATTCTTGCTAGGGTTTGTACGCTTAACGGATACTAGAAAGGTTGTTCTGCTGCGTTTATATCCACACCTGTGGTCATATGACTTGCAACGTTGTAGAACAAACCATCTGTGTGCATATAGTGGCATAGTGTTTTGTGGAAGGCGCCACCGGTGGTTTCCCCACATCTGCGCCATGGTACTTTGTTGTTATCGGAGTGGGATTTATTGGCGCAAGGGCTGCTATGACCATATTGCGCCATAGTACTTTGTGAAGAATTACAGAATCTCTGTAAAAGCCAGAAAAAGTGTGGTCTCTGGTTTGTGAGAGAGTAGTGCTATGTTCTGTTTTTCTGTGTCTGGTTGCTTGGCCGCAGGGCCCCTAAGGAAACCTCACATTGCCTGCCACCACCACTGGGAGGTGAGCCAGGATGCCCATTATACTCTGTCTGGCCTCCGCCAGGGTTGCCTGAGCTTCCCGACGGAGACCAAGTAAAAAAAAAAAAATTAAATAAAAATAAAAAATAAAAAAATAATAAAAAATAAAAACAATAATAATAAAAAATAAAAAATAGAATAAAAATAATAATAATAAAAATAAAAAATAGAATAAAAAAATAATAAAAATAATAATAAAAAATAAAAATAATAACAATAAAAAATAGAATAAAAAATAATAAAAAATAAAAAAATAGAATAAAAAAATAATAAAAAATAAAAATAATAATAATAAAAAATAAAAAATAGAATAAAAAATAATAAAAATAATAATAAAAAATAATGAAATAAAAATAAATTAATTAAAAAAGATGAAATAAATAAAGTAATATATTAAAAAAAAGAAAGAGCTAGATGAGAGGGGCATAGAAGAAGAGAGGATTGAATGGGGAATGAATTTGTGTGGGTTGACAGGGGAGAATTAATCCACCCTAGTTTAGGCGAAGAATAGGAAAGGGTGTGGGTTTAAAAGTCACAGGGAACAGGTGCCCTTGTGTAATTGCCAATGGCATAATACCTGTAGATCCCGCACTGTGGTCAGTGCCATCAATCCTGCGCCTAGATCGGTGCCAGCAGCATATCCTACTCATTTCTGGTTTGCAATGACTTTTAAATCCCGCACTACGAGGAGTACCAGCATCCCGCACCTCGGATGGTGCCTGTAATAAATCCTACTCTATTCGGGTTAGCATGGTCATGTCTGTGTTGTCCTGGGGGGACGGAGAGTTATCCCACCCCGGTCCGGTTTAGTTCTTGGGCTCTGAGTTCTGCAATCTTAGCTCGCCTAAGTGCAAATGTTTCCTGCGTGTAGGTGGTTAATGCCTTATAGGTAACTTCCTCGAGTAGCAGAGTGAATTGTTGATTGCGATTGTTTCTCTGTATTGTGGTGAGGAATTTAAGCCTAATGTTGTCTTAGCTGGGGCACTCATACATGAGGTGCCCCCAGGCTCCTCTTCGCCGCAGTGGCAACGTGGATCATTCTCGATTCCCATGGCCGTCAGTTTTTGTTGGAAGGATCCATGCCCGGTGATGATAAAGGTCACATGGAGGCCAGGCGAAAGCCAGGGTGGAGGTTCTGTGTGAGTTGAACCTGTAGATGGGAGGAATCGTTTTGTGATGGCCCCTTTTGTTGTAGTGTCCCAATCAGGTTGCCATATCTCTTGTAGATGTTGGGTTATCCGTTGTCTGGTGCCGTTTGTGTGTCAAGTTGAAAATTAAGCAGTTGGGTTGGAACTCCCTTCCTTAAATGATAAAAAAGCCCTCTTTTAACCATTTCTAAGTATAGTGGCTGGCATCCAGTTAATACCTGCAGAGCAGGGTGCTGACGATGCGGCACGCCCTGCAAATTGAAAGGACCATGAACCTCTGGATTGAATCCAGCTTACGTTTGTTTCTTGCTAGGATGGATTTTCGGTACCAGATGGAGGCACCATAACACACAATTGGCACGTATACCGCTTGGTATATGAGAATAAGAGCCTTGTGTTTCAGCCCCCAGTCTGCCCTGCTGACCCACCTTATCATAGCACTGTACCTTTGAATTTTGTTGACTAGATACTTTAGGTGGTGGTGGAAGGTAAACCCCGACTCTACGAAGATACCTAGGAGCTTGACTTCAGTGTGCAGTCGTATGGGTGTAAAGTTTAATTTTATTGTAGGTGTTCTTGTGATTTGTAGCCTGCCTTTAAGGAGTATGGATTTTGTTGTCTCTCCTGAAATGGTAAGGTTGTGCAGGGCTGCACAGTTCTGGAGTTTCACCAGTGCTCCATTTGCCATTGTCTCCAGGGTCGCCTTGGTACACATACCAAAAGGACAAGATCATCCGCGAAGGCCAAGGGCACAACTCTTCCCAGGTCCATTCCCAGGAACTCGTCCAGGACAATAGACCAGAGGAACGGGCCAAGCACAGAGCCCTGCGGACAGCCTTGATAGATGTACCTAATCACTGTCTGGAATCTGTTACTAGGTACATCGATCGAGGCTGTCCGCTTTTGTGTGCACAGCAGGAGTGTACCTAATAAAGTGGCAGCACAGTGTATGTACTAATTTCGCTTCTAAAAATCTTATAATAACAGCGGATTCAAACGCCAAATCCAACTTCTGACCCAGCGGTTTTACCCACCCTGAAGGACTGGAGCTCGAGGATTTAATTTTATCCTACAACTTAAGCGTGCAAAACTTGCCTGACAAGCCGTTCACATTCTCTACCGTGAATGGCGAATCCAACATAGACGTCACTCTTACCAGGATCAAAATAGATGAAATTCTAACTGACTGGGACGTTATCGCAAACCTAGTAAATAGCGACCACCACGCTATTTTATTTGGTTTGAAGCCACGACAGCAATATAATGAATGATTGACAGCCAGAAGACCTTAGACGTTTTTCGGTGACTAGCATTAAATGGAAGAAATTTAAAGGTTACCTTCTCAACATTTTCAATGCAGATGTTGTCAGTTTAAACACTATGGCAGCAGTGGAGTTTATAAATTTCGTCCAGACCCACCTGTATTTGGCGATGGAGCACTCAGCAAAAAGAAATCAGACCAGACGAACTTCTGTTCCTTGGTGGTCTTCAGACTTAAGTAACCTGCAAAAGCAAGTACAACAGGCTAGAAGAGAACTGAATTGACAGCACCTTTCAGCGAGGATTTTCGGATTTACAGGGAAGCATACAGTAACCTAAGGACAAACTATCAGAAGGGAATTGTCAACTCCAAAGAAAGGTGTTGACAAAATTTCGTTACGGATATCGGAAAGAAAGCGCCGTGAGGTATGGTTTATCGGGTATTAAGGAACAAAATGGCTTGGGGAGATGTTCGCATTACTGTTATTTTTGTTTGTTTAATTTATTAATAACTTATCTAATTTTTGATTTATTTTTATTTCTTATACTAGTAGCATATAATATTCTCCTGGCTTTCCTCCTAGCGCTGTGTACGGGCAACGTGGGGTCCATTAGGGGTCCTACGGCCAAAAGCCAGACCACAACATAACCCAACATAATACTTCTCACATACCACACACATACTTTTATGTGGCTATTACAGAGTACTGTATAATTTACAAGATACTTATGGCGCAGTTGTGGGAAATCACTGGTGGCGCCCCTCCCCAAACACTATGCACTCGAATCAACCTGAAGCCAAAATCCATGAGAAGTGTGTGTCGGATTCAGAAATTAGTTTTAAATTAAACGTCGAGTGGATTGTTCAGAAGACAACTAAATTTTTGTGAAAATTAAGTAAAAACAAGTGGCTGTATTTGTAGGTAAGTGGTATCAGATTTTTTCTCAAGATAACTTGTAAGGATGGGGAAGTGTAGAAACCTTCATATTAACTATTTCAGTAAAACGACTTCATGAACAGATCCAAATACACCCCCACAGCTTATTTACATTACTAATTTCATTAAAGATTAAAAGCATTATTTGATTACAATTAGATGCTTTAAAATTTTATTGGAATCCCTATGGTCTTTACTGAAATGAAAAGACTTCAATAAAAGATCATCCATTGTTGAGTTTTTTAATTTGAACTTGACCATCGCATTTTTGAGTCAACCTTAGTTGGAGAACCGAAGAAAACGGCCCGTTGAAAGCGCCTTATCAGATGGAATTAAAATTCAATATTGCGTTCTTGATCTGCACTGATTTTCCTAAAATATTTGTCCTATAATATTCTCTAGAATATTATTATTCCTCGCATCATCATGAAACAGTTTCCTTGCAATTATTCTGATATGAAACCAAAGAATATCAAAGTGGCTGTTTATTCGTGTTTTCACTCAACCTACGAATGAAATTCTATTTTTTGTTTTCACTCAACCTACGAATGAAATAAAGAATCGTATTTCTGTTTATATTATGAAGAGCATCCCGCATTTTATTTCGTGCGGCTAATTAGGAGGAATTAGCCAAATTAGAAAAAAAAAAAAAAAAAAAAAACCAAAATCCCTTCAGAGAGAGTCCAGTTTTCTAAAATAACATTTAGGGATTGAAACCATCGTCATCATGCCAAAACTAGAAGAAAAAAAGTAAAAGTAAAGGGAAAGGAAAACGTAGTTTTCCATTAGCGAGATTACATTTTAGCTTGACAATCATTTAGTTTTTTCCTCTTCTCTTAATTAACTACCTTCCTGAGGTGTCTGTGTTGCGTGATAAAGACTAGAAGATGACAAAAAGAAAGTTTATTCTCCTACTTTTTGTTCGACAGTTCCACCCCCAAACTTATCCCCTCCTTTTTTTACGACCGCTGTTTTTCAGATTACCATTATCAGAATCAAGTTGCTAATTTATGCTCCCTGTTTCGTTTTGAACTTCGTGGTTAGTTACCGTTAAATGCCCACATAAAAAATTAGCAGACATTATCCCAACAATAATACTGTAATCCGTTTCTGACGGTATGAAAATCGAGAAGAATGACAGAGAAACGAATGAAGAATGACAAAGAGCGGATTATTCAATTCATACAAAAACTAATTCAGATAATGAAGTAAATTCTCGTCTTGCAAGGAACAGTACTGGTAAGCTGAGGAAACTCAGACAAAAACAGCATTTCACAAACGGTGGCATCTCACAGAGGTATCTTGACATGGCATAAGTTATAATCGCTGTCATTCTACACCGTGTGGAAAAGATGGCGTAGAAGGACATCGATTCGAATGGCGGGACATTTAAGCTTCTTTCTTTTTTTTTTTTTCTTTCTTTCTTTCACACTGTGACCGAAAGGGCTGGTCTGGGGTAAGGTTTGCATTTTTTTCCCTCATGTAAACCCTGATTTATCAGGAAAACAGGCAAACGTCATAAACACATTCAATTTCCAGATTCCTCACAAACCCTAGTTGTTTTGGCACGAATTCCAAATAGCTATCGAGGCAGGCCCACATAATAGCAAAGAAATGGAGGATAATGCAATGGGATTGGATATAGCAATGTACATGTGATGGCGTTATTATCCCACATCTACAAGTTGTTCACAAGGGTCATTACTAACATATTAGAAAGAATACTTGATGAGAATCAACCGAAAGAGCAAGCTGGCTTTAGGACAGGATTCTCAACTATGGATCACCTTTACGTAATATCACAGCTAATGGAGAAAGCAAATGAATATAAAACACCATTATGCCTGGCATTTGTGGATTATGAAAAGGCATTTGACTCCATACAGCATAAGGCAATGTTTCGGGCACTGGAAAGACAAGGCATAGATACCCCATATATTATGATTTTGAAGAATATATATGAGAGTGCTACCTCCTTTATTAGACTAGACAAAGACAGGAGCAAATTTAAAATCGAGAAAGGAGTTCGACAAGGAGACACAATATCTCCGAAGCTGTTTACTGCTGCTCTTGAGGAAGCTTTCAGAAGATTAGACTGGTCGCAGAAAGGAGTCAATGTGAACGGAGAGTACCTAAACCATTTACGATTTGCAGATGACATTGTGGTCATAAGCCACGATCCCAAAGAATTAGAGGAAAATCTTAATCAGTTATGCACAGTTAGTAAGGATTTTGGACTAAAGATGAATATGGCTCAAACAAAAGTAATGATGAACAAGTATGCCACGGAAAGGGAAATAATGATTGAAGCTTCTCTTCCATTCTTTTGGTGAGTGCCCAAATTTCACTTCCATAAGTCATGGTGGGGAAGAGAAACTGAGAACTACACAGCGAAGAATGGAGCGAATTATATTGGGAATCAGACTGTTAGATAAGAAGAGAACCACATGGATTACGCAGCAAACTCAAGTAAAGGACATTCTTATCAAAACTAAAGAACTAAAATGGTCTTGGGCAGGACACATAGCTCGAAGACATGATGACAGATGGACTAAGAAAATAACAGAATAGTACCCAAGAGGAGCTAGAAGAAAACCTGGAAGACAAAGGCGGAGATGGATAGATGAAATTCATGAGTTTTTGTGTAGAAATGGATGGCCAGTGCTCAAAACAGAAGGAACTGGAAAGTTGCTGGAGAGGCCTTCATCCTGCAGTGGATTGAAAATGGCTGATGATGATGACGATGATGTGATGGCGTCACCATCCACAAAAATGCGTAAGCCATTAACTCTGGCTCTAGGTATATTGGTTGCCATAGAATGTGGGAGCCAATATACCTAGGGCCTAAAGTACAATTAGGAAGTGACGTTACGTGGTGAGTTTCCATGAAAATTTTCTGCTTAAATAGCCACTCTTATAAGAGTTATAACATGTTTTTTTTTTACTATATATATATACTGAGTGATCACTGGATTATGACCACCTACCTAATACTTCGTAGGTCCCCCTTTTGCCCTCAGTACAGCAGATATCCGACGTGGCACTGATTCAACAAAATGTCGGAAGCGTTCGTGAGGTATGGCCAACCAATCTAAGGCGGTCACCAATGCAGGTATGGAGGTGATTGGTGTATCCAGACGCCTGATATGCCTTTCCATAGTGACATCGCATTAATTATGCGATGTCCCACAAGTGCTCTATGGGATTGATATCGGTGGAGTTCGGAGGCCGAAAGTCAGAACTGTGTTCCTCAAACCATTCTTGCTCAACAAGTGCCCGATGGCTCGTGCATTGTCATCTTGGACGACACCATCGCCATACGGGAAAAAGTGTAGTATAACGGGGTGTACATAGTCAGCAAGCAGTTGACGTTAGCGGAGTCCACTGATGCGTTGTTCCACATGCACCAGGGGTCCAAGTTCCTACCAGTGAAACATGCCCCACAGCATACAACCGCCTCCACCGGATTGCACTTTTGGTACCATGCATGATGGATCAATAGCCTTATGTTGTTGACGCCAAATCCGTACACTACCATCCAAGGTGTGAAGTAAATAACGTGACTCATTTGACCAGCACACCTTCTTCCAGTCTTCTACGTCCAAGTTGCATGCTCTTTGCACCAAACAAGGCTTTTACGCCGAT
This sequence comes from Mastigoproctus giganteus, assembly GCF_048544385.1. Classification (NCBI taxonomy): domain Eukaryota; kingdom Metazoa; phylum Arthropoda; class Arachnida; order Uropygi; family Thelyphonidae; genus Mastigoproctus; species Mastigoproctus giganteus. The sequence continues at coordinate 142,877,444 of NC_143577.1, forward strand.
GAACCTTGGTTAGGAGAGGACGCCGTAGGGGTCGTCTACTGGTATAGCCCATATGTGCGAGCGTGCGACGCATGGTCATGCCAGATATTGTTCCGAGTTGGCCCACATTGTATTGGGTAGTCAACTCTTCAACAGTGCTGCGCCTGTACGAGTCGTCAGACCCGGCGCTCACATCTAACATCAACCTTTCGCTGACCTTTGCAGTTTTGCCGTTGAGTCGTTGTTTGGCCATTTTGACGCCAGTTCTGGTACACTTTAACTACGACGGCTCTCGAACACCCCACCACTTCAGCCGTTTGGGAAATCGAGGCACCATCTCGTCGATCACCTACAATCTGTCCTTTATCAAAGTCCGATAAATCCTTCCTTTTACCCATCACGCTCGGAATTTTACCACCTACTGAACCACTGACACCTTTCTATGCTACGTAGGTCGACTAACTCCGCACTCTCGTACCTCATGTGGTCAACGGGTCGCATTGAGTTTTCATAGGGGTGGTCAAAATGCAGTGATCACTCAGTGTACATTATTTTTTCTAAAAAAACTCACGTGGTGTAAGAGTGGTTATTTAAAGAGTAAAGCGTGTAAATCTAGTATTAAAGAAGAATAAAAAGAATTACAGTGATAGTCAAGGATGGTCAGCAGAAAGTCTGGTTCTTTCCTTCACTTTATGATAAAGGGTTTCCATAAATTCATATTCCGGCGCATATTTGCGATTTTTAAATAATTTCTTCGCAGTGATGCGGTACCTTTATGTACTTTCCAAAACAATCGGTTTTGTAGAAAGTGTAGGAATAATTTCTTTAGTTTTGTTTTGTTTTGCGTTTTAATTTTCGATTTAATTTTTATAAGACCTGCAATATAGAATATAAAAAATACTCATAACTACACTAAGTGATTCATGTGCAAACACTTTATTCTAGTTTACGGTGCTTCGAGTGTTTTGTTATTCATGTATTACTGTTAATTTCATAGATTTGGGCTATATATATTAAACAATATAAAAGCTTAATTTTATTTATATATGTTTTGTTAAAGTTTATGCCTTGATACGTATTAAGAGTCAATTGTTTCTTATTCCATCGAATAACATGCTGTTAATATATGCAATCTACAAATATATCATTTAGTATCTTCCTGTATTAATTTCTTACAGGATTATTCATTTTAGGCCCTTTTGGAATCAATACGAAAACAGTGCCAACAGGAAAAGTAACATTTCAGTGATGGATTCAAAAATTTACAGGAAACCCACTTCCAATCACATGAACATAAAGTACATTTCGATTCGTGGAATTGCTGAAGCAGGATAAGCAGAGATTGAAGTGCCCATGAAGTAGCGAAGTGTATTGAAACAACGTAAATCAGATATATACTATATACATGTACAGTGTATCTGATTTACGTCATTTCAATATACTGTACTTCGCCAATCAGAGGAAAGCATCCCCGACTTAAATCAGAGACGTATGTCGAATTCTTTGATATTCTGCATTTAATTTTTGGTAGCTTCTTCGCCACATTCTCTACTTCACTGAGAGCATGGGCTTCATTCTCTGCTTATCCTGCTTCAGCAATTGTATATTTTTTAAAATATTTTTTTACATATGTGCATTGCACTTTATAAAGGGGAAATGGTATTTCTAAATTTTTTGGACACCTCAAGTTAATTTCAGCTCCACATAACTTACGAAATGTACTACTTATTAAAAACAAAAATTGAAACGTACAGTAGAGTAAAACCTAGTAAAAATGCATTTAATACAGTAAAAGCCCGTTTCCACGAATACCGTTTTAAAGAAAATTTCCCTTTGCGGAAATATTTCTAGAGCCCAGCCGATTCCCTTATTATTGGTGCTTTGTCGGGCTGGTTTAAACGAATAGTTTTGACTAAATATTAAGCGCAACGAATTATTTTCAAAGCCCACCTATGCTAAAATTTTTTGACTCACAATGAAAGAAACCTATGCGTAAATTAGGGATGGCTCTCTCTCTCTCTCTCTCTCTTTCCCCAGCGCATTGCTCTGCTAACTCCTGAATCCTCTCAAGAGTAGACCGTATATATGAAATCAAAAGGATCAGATTGACAATTTAGAAAAACTATTATTATTTCAAAGGACTGTGTGCTTCTTGAGTCAGAGTGGACAGACTAGAATTCAGCTTTATCGAATAGCACTGCAAGACCACCTTCGTTTCCATGATACTGTGAATCGCAAAGCTTACGAAAGCCTACAGGAGCAGCACAGAAATATTGTAAATGTCCAACCAATAATTTTGGCAAGGCATATATATCATCGGTTGATTTCGAGATCAATGACGGTTCGATGGGATCTGATTTATTTCTAAATTACCTGCCATTTTGTCACACTTATTTGGTGGAGGATCTGGCGACCCTTCGCCTTACTGGAGGCATTCGTTGTTGGTAGAAACCAGGGACTGGGAGGGGTCTATCAGGAGTAATCCTGGTTATCTTTAGAATGCAGCATCTTTACTGCTGAACTACATCCATACAAATGGCCCTGGAAACCATAAAATTGCATAAGTTTACTCATAGTGTTATTTTTACCGACTCCTTCAGTGCCCTTCTCACTTTATAGCAACCAAGAAAACATCACAACTGCCTACTTCGTAATATTCATAACTTGCTGAATGACCTAGCTAAAGCCATGAAAGTAGTAAAATTTTGTTGCATCGCTAGCCATATTGGCATAACTGGCAATGAGAGTTTTTACCACGTAGCCAAATCTACTGTGGAACCAGTTGAGGCTTCTTTCAAAATCTCTTTCACTGACTATAAAAGTCTTATAATAAGGCGAAGTATGGATCACTGGCAAACCATCTGGAAAAACCAAGAAAGCAACAAACACCTTCAGATTAAACCGGATCTCCAGTCTTGGCCATCTAGCTTCCACTCGAATCGAAAGGAAGAGGTCACGCTTGTAAGATTTCGAATAGAACATACACACCTTACTCACTTTTATCTTCTTTCTTCCTCACATCCGCCTTTCTGTCCGAACTGCCATGCTTAATTAACAGTCCAGCATATCATAGTTGATTGCCCTCTCTATAATGAAGTGCGGCAAACCACCTTCTTATCAAGCCATGTAGCCTAAATCATACCTTCTTATCAAGCCATGTAGCCTAAATCATACCTTCTTTGCAACAAATTTTAAATGACAGGTCTGTCATTGATGCAATTTTTACTTTTCTTTTTTTTTTATAAAAATAGATAAAATGCTACCACAGAATATAGTATTTAATTCAGAAATACACATCTCACTTTTAATCACCTGTTAACTCCTGGCGTATTATGGCCTTTAGCTGCCGTTTCGCCGTAAAACCTACAACAACAACAATTCTGGTTGGAATTGCATATGGAAAGGAAAGCACTGCATTTATTATTGCTGTTTCATGTCAGGCGTGTTACTGAGAAGCTGCTATCATGATGCCAAATGCTACTGGTGAAAAAGCAAGTGGCATTGCTGCTGCTGCAGAAGCCAGATCTGGACTGAGTCAGCTATAATGATTATGACAGAGATTACTTGTATCCTGATGGGACTTTGCATAATAAGCATTCGGCTGAAGAGGGTTTTCTTAGAAGGACCTTATGATTGTGCTTGTAGGCTGAATAGATTCCATGCCAGTGAAGGCGAACAGAAGTTTCTCTCACTCAGTTTGTTTATCTGAATTAGGCACATTACAGATGTATCACCCTTTAACAAAATGCCACAAAATAGAGGCACCCTTTAACAAAATGCTACAAAATAAAATCATAATGCATGAAGTTAAAATTTAATATCTGTGTAATTTAACATATATTATTTAAGTAAATATTTTATGACTCTACTCTGAATTTTTTCGATTTTGTCATAGAAAACTACAGAAATCAAGCTAGACAAAGGAGATTCGAATTCTAGAACGGGGATGATTAGCTAGGTTGGGTGTGGTTTGAGACCATCCTTGAAAGAAAAAGCCCACATGCAGCTAGGCTTGAGTATATTTCTTGGGTCGACCTATAGTCGAGCCTAGTCCTGTTGTCATAAGACTTTTTAATAGGATCTGCATTGCTACACTACTGAAAACCACGGCTAGCAGATACCAGTAATTCTGACGCCCGTTACGATAAACTATAAAAAGTGCCATACTTGCACTTTTTATAGTTTTAAAGGGAGCTTTTAACACCGTCTAATGGCCGGGAATCCTGCGGCGAGCAGGAGTGTCTGTCTGCTCTTTTAACATCTTCAAATACCTTGCAGACCAATTTTGATGTAAAAAGTTACCATCAAAACAAAATTTCATAGTATAACCCACAACTTATCAGAGGCTGCAAATTACCTGCTCTGGGGCCAACTGTTTGTAATATGCTTCTGGATGACTGGCTCTTTCGGGACATCCCACACAACACACCTCTCATATGTAGATGACCTGGTTATCATTGTGGCGGGGTCTACTCGTGCGGCTATTGAGATCAGAGCTGACACCATTCTGAATGCCCTGTCGGTTTGGACTGAAGAGAATAAGCTGGAAATCTCTACAGCTAAAAGTAAAACCCTACTTCTCAACAGCTAAAAGTAAAACCCTACTTCTCAAAGAATGTCTTTACATCAACAGATCACCAACTATTCGTTATAAAGGACAGGCATTCAAGAATTAACGTTCATTTAAACATTTAGGTGTTACCGTAGATGACCGCAGAACTTTCATGCCACATTTAAAGTCCATGAAACAAAAGACCAAAAATTGCATCACTATGCTTGCTCGCTTCACCCGCAAAGACTAGTGTCTTAAAGGACGTGCTCTCCACGTCTTTATTTTTGTATGCACTGTATGGTTCCATTGTTTTTCCTTCAAGAATTATATGCTATGCAATATATATATATATATTTTGATTTGGTAGTTGTTGGCGCATCGGCTTCTGTGGCCATATTGCACCTCCCAAGGTTTTTGCAGTACTTTGATCCAAGCCCGAGGCGGGAATCGAACCCGCGACCTTTGGGTTGCCGGGCAGGTACTTTACCCACTCGGCACTCTATGCAATATGTCCGTAATTCAAATACAGATATATACAGTTATACCCAAGTTATTTATTAACAAATAAAGTACAATCCGCCTACATTCCGTACTATCCAGGAGTGTCAGGACGTATCTCGAAGGTTCTTAGAAGTTACAACATCAAATGTGTGCAATTACCCGGTAGGAACCTACGTTCACTTGTCTACAGCGTGAAGACCCCTATCACACCTGTCTTACGCAGCAATGTAGTGTACCGTATCACCTGTAGGGCCTGTAACAGTTGCTACGTAGGTGAGACATCGAGACGTCTCCAGGATCGCCTCACGGAACACGACACAGCAATCCGGCTTGCCGAAACTGACCAGTCCGCGGTCGCAGAACATTTTTGGGCTACCAACCACGATCTTGACCCCAAGCGCGACTTTGAGATAGTGGACCACGCGCGACACTTTCGCCACCGCCTATGGCTAGAGTCACTAAACATAATAAACAATCCTAAGGCATTAAATCGCCAGATAGGCATGCGTCTACATCCCATCCTAGAAACAACCGTTTTATTGATGGATGATCACTGGCGTAAAGCAGCACACGCCCGTGCTACAACAATGACGCATGATTAACGTGCCACATTTGCTTGTAATGTATTCAAATTTTATATTAACTTATCAGTTGATAAAGGGACACGCGTTCCGAAAGCTACTGGTTTTGTACTTTTACTTTTATTTGTACTTTATTTGTTAATAAATAACTGGGTATAACTGTATATATCTGTATTTGAACTATGGACCCCAGTACTCCAGCCCCATTCGTCACTATGTCCGTAATTCTGATCTTCGCGGGTAGCACGTCAAGTTTAATCATCGTCCTCCCCACACTGGCTAGAAAATGGGTTCTAGTCTTGTCCGCAAACGACGCGAGGAAGTTTTATGGGCTTTATTCACTCCATGGCTGAGTATGGTGGTTTTATGGGCTTTATTCACTCCATGGGCTTTATTCACTCCAGGACATTCGGATTTTTCGTCTAGTGAAACAGGAAGCCTTTCCAGAGAACCCACGCAATTTAAGAATATAATACACATGGGCTAATGGGGTTTTCCTCCGTCGGTCGGCCCTAACATGTCGTTTTCGTCCGTAATTCCATGGAGGTTGTTCTCGTGAACAACCTATCTATTCGAATATATTCGATGACCCATTTGGGTTAGTGAATAGATTTTTGTCGGAAAGAAATTCACAATTGATTGCCATATACTGTCCACAATTTTTGCAGGGTTATCCATGCACTCATACACCCATGAGAAAAAGCGGGGCAAAAACTGCGGTGGAGATTATGCAGAAAAGCGCCTGTTCTATGTACACTACTATAATTGATATATGAATAAATGAATCAGCATGGCAGCGTTTTCTACCATACTTTTAAAACATCGTCTCGTATCTTGACAACTTTGTTGTCAAGATACGAGAATTAAAATCGCAAAACATCTTGATTTCGAAAAATTGAAATAGCTAGATCCAATCTCTGCCTAAACACATTTGACATGTCCTCTCAACTGAAGCATCTCATAGTTTAGACTTCTCTGATAGGAAAGGCTCGACCATTTTATAAATGATAAAACCATTATATTTTCTGATGAATTGTTATACTCACTCTCTCTCTCTCTCGCTCTTAAATATTTATTCGTTCAACAGCAACTTAGAGGGAAAGATGAATAATTTAGTCTAATAAATAAACCTGTAGCAAATAAAACAGCGCATAGCGAGATGTATTTAAAAAAAGACAAGCAAAAGCAAGCGACAACTTCATTCAGTGTTCAAGACCTTAGTGTTATAATCTGCATGACATTGTAAAGAGAAAATAAAAAAAAAAATTCTGTACTAGGTACATAATGTTTCCTGCCGCTAGAATATTTAATGTGTTTTTAAGAATAATCGACAGGCGTTAAAAACGTTTTAGTTTTCAGATATTAATAAAATTCATGGACAATAATATAACAATATTTTTAATTTATTAATAATAATTACATATCTGTTACTGAAAGTATTGGTCTGTGATCACTAAAGTAGGATATATCATTTTTACATTTAAGAGTTCACGAATAAACACACCATCTATAGTTGTTCCATTACGTGTAGTATTTATCGAAAGATCTGATGACGTATCCAAGTTGAAGAATGTTTTCATATATGTGCAGAACTCTTTTCCAGCGTCAGAGTTTAATTGTAAAGAAAAAAATTACATTCAATTTGAAAACACTAGGTGACTTGGAACCAGATGCTTTTTCGAATTAACGCATTTCCCAGTTTCCGAAAGTTTTTTTTTTTTTTTTTTTTTTTTGTATCTTAAAACCTTAATATTTGTGTTTCTAAAAAATCCCTTAGCTTTCCAACAATATTTGTACTATACGCCCACATTATCCCGTTTATTACGTGAGAAAATTTCCTTGATAACATGTTCATATTTTCCACTATCCTAGAAAAACTACTGCAATTTTCAGAGGTTTGAAAACATTTTCCTTTATATAGTGCTAAGATTATATTCCGTGCCAAATTTCATTACATTTGGTCCAGTAGAAGATAAATTATTGCTGCCATCATAGAAGTATGATTGCAACAATACAAGTTACAATAATTCAGCTTCTGGCGGAAGCTGAAGATAACGTCACTTCCGTAACACTTTTCGCATGACAATTTTTCGTTATAAAATTTTTGGAATAACTCCAGTAAAAACATTTTTAACGTTAAAAAAGAGATAAAGATTCTTTTATTGCAAGAAATTATCATTGCAGTTATCTTCGTCATTATCCTTGCATGTAGACAAAACTTTATCAGATGCAGATTTTTTTTAACTGTATTTCTAATATACTGCCTTTCATCATCATATTTTCTTGGCAATTATACTTCTTCTTGAACGTAAATTATTGTCCAGTATTAAACATTGAACTGTGATATTTATCTGATTTGGCCTCTTAATATCATTTCTATGATCATTTGTGTTCAAGTAAATAAATATTAACATTAGTACCTTCCAATGTTTGATTACCAACAACTGTGATAATTTGTGAAGGTATTTCTCTCATGTTTAGTTACACGCATGACTAATAAATATGGCAATGTTCTTGTACTCTCTATGTAATGAATTCCTCCGACCCGATGTGGTCCGTGGTGAAGTGTATAATTGAATGTTTTAAAAGAATAAAACCTTCAATTATTCACTTCACCACGGACCATAAATAGATAATTTTTTCTGTTTATACTCCTGGACGATCACATCAGATCGGAGGAGTTCATTGAATAGAGACTACAAGAACATCGCCATATTTATGAGTCATGCGAACTTAAACAATGGTAACTTAAGCGCATGTACTTTAGGCTCTCTTGCGCTTCACCATTTGGTTACTGCATAAATATAATTCGTTTCTGCGAAGAAACGAATTATTTTGCATTATTTTTTGCTAAACCAGCCAGCAATAGACTAGTGTTACTGTGTAAATGAAGTGATTAATCACTATCATATAGTTCATCCTCCTGCTGAAAGTAGGCACCGTGTATTTGTGGAGCAGTGCGTACTTAGTCAGTGAAATCAAACTTGGTAAAAACACAAAATTTTGGTATTAACGTGCTCTTATAACCATAAAATTTATAATTAATTATATTTCAATAAAAAATATAATTAATTACAAATGTTCCCAAATTGTAACTCCTAATTTTTTTTCTATCCCTAACAGCACGGTCTGATGATGGGTATCAGTAGGATGCCTGAAACGTCACCTTAAATAGTGGTTTGTGCTATAAGCTTTATAAAGTATATTATTAGTTTTACGTGGTATAAGAGTGGTTATAAATTATTTATTAGTCGACGGTAATCGAACCAGCCAAATCTCTCTTACCCAGTGTCGGACTGCAATCCAGTGTACCGAATAGCTACCATAGAGGGGCGTCGAACTAAGTATTAGGGGACGGCAGGCTCCTAATTCACTGAAACATTGGAAATACATGCATCAATGTTAAGGAAGCCAGAGAAATAAGTTTTGAACTAAGCATTTCTACTTACAGGTAAAAATATTAAATATGCGCTCCTTCTGCAATCACAGAATGCCTCTAGTAACAATCATCCACTTTTTGTATGGAATGCTACGCATCCTAGGGAAGGCAAGTACTCCGTTTGCCCTGCCTTGTTCCAGGATTGGTTACAGTAGTCGCAACACAATATTTTATTTATGATTTGAATGTTTATTACTTTGTGTGTAATACACAAACGTATATGGACATCCCTAACTGAAAGATGTTCAGCAGTGAGGCAAACCATAATAAATTTATTTACTACTACTACTAATAATAATAATAATAACAATAACACGCTCTAATTCCTTGAATTTTCATGTTTTTTACGTAAACAAACACGTTTAAGAAGGACGTTTATGTCCAAGTAATTTTAATGATGCAGCTTTCATTGTTATTCTGCTCTAGTTGCTGGAACAACAGTGCTAAGTATGTAAATAAGCGAAACAAGCCGAGTCATGAAACATTTGTTTTAATGTTGACGAGACAAAGCACGCAGTGCGCATGCTCTGAAAGTGTTACGGAGGAAGCGGAGCAGATAGTTACTAGAGGATCAATAGAAAGCAATACCAAGAAGCGATTCTCTGTCAGTGAGGTGCTCCAAAGCATACTCCTGTTTAGGGACGTTCTTCAACAGAGCGGATACCACTCAGAGCACGTAGACAGAGCAACTGTTTCCCAACTTTGTTCTTTGTTTATTTGTTCCCCGGACTGGCACCAGTAGTAAGAGTATTAAATAAACCCTGTGCGTCGAGTGGCTCTCGTTTTGCTAACTCTTTACTGACTTTGATAAGTTAGTAAAAGAATTAACGTTTGACTTGAAAGTTTGGAGAGAAACTTGTATTTGTTTTGTTTTCTTTCGTCTGGATTCGAAAGCTGCTTTACGTCATTTTGAAGGAAGAGAAAGTGCAATCACGTAAGTACCTGAGCTAAATCTGCATTTACTGCATGGCTAAAGTAGAAAGTCTCATAAATAAGCGCTAATGATATCGTAAATATTTAGGCACTTCAGTTCAGAAAGCTTCATTCTCAGTTGCAACTAATGACTTTGTCTCAGCATCTGTTTATTCCGCACTTTATAGAATATTTATTTAATTGTACTTTATAGCTCTTTAGCTGTACTTAATCCAGACGAAGGTGGTGAAGTCAGCAGAAATTTTAAAAATAGAAACTTTAAAATTTAATTGAATGGTAGTGTATACTAGTTAAAAGATAAAACTCCAAAGACATTCCCACTCTTATGTATCGGAAAAAAAAAACAAGATACAATTTAAGTACTGAGAGAAAGAGAAGAGGGTGGACGAAAAGGGGAAGAGAACTTCATGTTGAACTTGTTTTCCAGTGCATTTTCGATGTCATACGAGGCACGTTCTATGTACGTTTTGGAGAAGTATTCTTTCTTACAACCACGAGGATGATATTTACTTTGATAAGGAAAGAAAAAGTATTTTTAAAAATATGATATTTGTAACATAAAAGTTTTTCTCTCTGAGTGCAATGTAAATATTCAAATTTATTTTTAAAAAGTAATCGGTTTCTTTGAGCGACCAGTTTAGCAACCGATTTCTTAAATCTCAAAAGAATTGATTAAATAGCGCGTTAATACTATGGAAATAGAGAATAAACGTGGTTAATAAAACGTAATTTGCGAAAAAAATTAGTTCGTTAACGAAGACATTAAAATGAAATACAAAATTAAAGAAAGACAATCTTCGGATAATCCTGAAATTTATCAACCAAGTACAGCTCACAAATCGAACTTTTATCATTTTCCTGTTCGTTGAAATCGATATATTTTTTAAGTGCCCACTTGTTGCACTTCATACACAAACCATGGCTTCCGCCAGTTCTGCACACAAAAACTATACTGCTCACTTCACCTTCCTATTTAAATATAGCATGGTGCGTGCTATATTGCATGAATGTTATGTTAACCACACTCATTAAGGCCTATCTTCACCTTGAATTCCTTCTTCCGTTTACCCTTTCTTAGGAGAACAATTTTCCATATTTCAACACGCTCTAATCTGAAGCAGTGTTGGAAATAAGAGGGGTGATCCCCCCCCCCCGCCAAGCCCCAGTAAATCAGAACGAATACTATGTTTTTTGATATTCAGCTGTATAATTAACTGTTCATTTTGTATGTATATTACATAAAGGCTAGATAAATTCGAGTTAATTCGAGTTTCTTTCTTTAACTAGTATCACATCTTTATAACAGTCTGGATCCTCTTTCAAACAAAAACAAATACGTAAAGTAATATTTACTTAAGACTTTAAAATTGTTTCAAGATGCATGTGTTTACTTTTAAATTGCCAAAATAATTTTCACGGCCGACACACCAATTACATCAGACACTGTTCATGGAAATATTTCCTAGTTCAATAGGAACTATCAGATTTCAGTTAAATATAGTCCTTCCGTTTAGACGGTCAGTGGAGCGATTTATATAATTTTCCGATACGTAGCAGTTAATCTTTTATTAAATAATATTTCCGTTAAATATTTTTAAAATATTAACCATTTTTGTTTTAGAGAAACTTGGAAGATTATTAATTTTTAGATAATATATACAACACAACACAGACAGACAAACAGAACACTGCAAAACAGTGATAAATCCTTTGTTACAGTAGGATGCACTTCTTTTGAAACATAATCGCGTTCTAGCATTTGTTAAAATTAAAGTGCAATGTTTGCTGAGAATGCAAAGTATAGTAATCAATTACCGATGTGCAAAATTAATCACTGGAAATCCGGGATTTTCATCCAGCAAACAGAAAATCGACTCAAAAACACTCAATTTACAGACAATATACACCGAGCAAAAAGGCCGTAGTCGCCAATGATCCTAAAAACCCTAAAACGACAACAACTGAATACGGTACAAGCCCGTCAGTCGCAGCTTTGCGAAGTCATCAGATTTTTTCCACGGCTCTCTAGTTCATCATGCTGATGCTGAATGGGGCGGCTGTGAGCAAACGATTCCCGTGATACGCTATAGCCGCATTCATCACTACAGAGAAAGCATTTTCACTTCTCCAATGTCCAATTTATGCGAACAAGCCATCCACTCTTTGAGCTTTGTATCAATGAATGGTCATACATTGATACAAATGTATGACCATTTCAGGACAATGGCCCTCTTAATGGTTTATTTCACTTTACCATAATATTAAATCAATGCAGCAATGATATTTATTCATTGTATCCCCTGAAAAACAGCGGTATACCATGGAAATATACCATGAAATACATCCCCACCCCCATCATAGCACTTCACAGTTAATGGAGGTGATTGTTAAAGCGTTCCCCTCGCTTTCCCCAGTCTTAGATTATGCTTCAGATTGAAGCAGCGTGTATGGTGATTCACCCCTACAAGGACTGGTACTCTTGGATAGGACAGATGGTATAATCACCGTCCTCCCCACACTGGGTGGAAAGGACTTCAGGAATTTGAATCCCAGCAAAGACGCGAGAAATTTTTGAGTCGTTTTCACAACGTCGCTGAGTTAGTCAGTGTCATACCACAGTTTCATGGTCGTTTCTTCCGAAAACCCAGGTTTTTCGGAAGAAAAGCAAACAGAAGTTATACCATAGAACGCACACAATTTACAGACATCTTACGGCACAATATGGCCTAAGTTCCTAATACGTATAAAAGCCTACAACAACCAACAAACCACCTAACCTACAGAATGAATTTCCATTCCTGCAATGTCTAGTTTCTGAGATCATATTATTGTGAGTTTGGTTGAACTTTAACTCGTATGATAACGGTTTGGTGTGTTGCTCAATAATGTCCTTGACGTCATTAAATAGTCGATAGGTTAACAGTTACGAAACCGAGATAAAAACTTGCCAATGTATTATATGGTTATCGTATGGCCCCCAAATAATTTTTATAACTTTTTTATTATATGGTGTATATGTGCACCATATAATAAAGTAAAATGTTAGATGTATTAAAAATGAAATGATTTATTACCCACTTATTACCAGATAGCTCTATTTCTACATCCTGTTCGTGAGAATATTTATAAACTTACATTTCCCTTTTTTTTCTCCCGATTGGCATCTTGATAGAGATATTCTCATAGTGACTATCTTTTGTATACTAAAAATTGTTAATGACATTCAACGCTTCACTATTAGCTAAAAACAAGATAGCAGACAAAAAAAAAAAAAAAACAAGAAAAGAAAAGTTCTACGAAATGTGTCGGTGGCAAGAGCGGGTCTCTTTTATAAAGAGATACGGGCTACGAATAACAGTTAACATTCGGTAGGGGCTGCTTAACTTAACAGGCAAGGAATTTTTCGCTCTGTTGCTGTAGAAGGGTTTTATCATTATTATAATATCCGCGGATTGTTCACGGTTTCATATCTGTCGTAAATATGTATGGGTCCCTTTCTAACTGTTCAACCGTTCCAACGATAGCCGACAATTGGACGTCATGGAACTCTTTATGTAGGAAACTTCTTTATCCACGCGGCGCCATCAGATATTTTATATCGGCTGTCTGGGCAAACGTTGAGATGCTTGTCCTTTAGATGTTTGCTGGATTATAAAGGTTTCTACTGCGCAATCAAATAAAGCTGTGGAAATTGCCTTTAGTGCAATGCATTTTCAAGTACGAGATTTGGATCGAGTGGACACTTAGGAAAGAGATTTAGAGTGCCAACTTGAAACACGGAATCAAGAAATGAACTCGTGCAACGGAGTAGGAAGCTAATTTCAAGGAAATATAGATTAACTGCATAAACTGTAAAAATATTAAGAACCAATTAAAAGGCCGAAGTTATCACCCAACGACAAAATTTATTGCAAATATTAAGTAGTTTTTAGTAAGATTCCTAAAAGTTATCTTGAAAAGAATTTGTTAGAGGTATGAGGCCATTTCTTTCTGTAAGCCATTTTTAGAACAGCTAGGAAAAATAAAACTTTATTTGTATTTTTACCGTATAATGCATATATTAGAGACTGCAAATTCCACATTACCGCAGTTAATGCCAGGAGATTATCGTGGATGGATTAACTTATATATGCGTTTATTCAGATTTATTTAATGTTAAATTACCCAGTGATTAGTTATATATATATTCAGTTATATATTAAGGTTAATATATAATTAGCTGCAATTAATTATATACTATTAGCACAATTAGTTATATACTAAGATAGTTAGCCATGGCAGTCTTATTAAATTCTAATACCTGAACGGTTGTCAATAATCTGTTTTTGATTAGTATTTTTAACCACACAGTCTGATGGAAACTCAGCTCTACATACCACCAAGAAAATGGTGGCAGCATCTTTAGATCAGTATGTAGAATTTTTAATTTATTTTTTTCCCTTCTCGGTGTATATGCATCTCGATGGATACTAATATGATATCGCGCTTCACGGACATCTGAAAACCATGCTGCAATATATCTTCTGTAGCGAGTATAAGTTGCGTTTTCTCCTAACCAATATCAAGTTTAGTGATTGATATATTTGATATTTTTGATATTTATTACTTAAAGCGGTCCCAGCCAACCAATGGCAACCCCGCTATCAGTTACATAATTTAGCAGTACTCTTATATACTCCCTCTCCTGTTTGCCAAAGTACAGGGAGGGAAAAAACCTGCCATGACCAAAAAATATTGATATGAACAAATTGAAAAATAATCAAATTACATAAAAAATAAAATATACGTATAACTAAATTTCAGACAATGTCCAAACTTCATTGGAAAGATCTGCATCTGTTCAGTCTGTTGGAAAGCCAGCAGCGCTAGGAGCTACCGAGAAGAGAAATACCAGCGCCAGGAGCTGCCGAGAGCAGAAATTCCAGGACAAGGAGCTGGAGTTGCAATGGATATAGCAGACTCAAGCCTTCATGATTTCACAGAACTTTAGATAATTGAGCACGAGGAACGGGAGGCGCAATTTGGCCATAGTAGTCTTTGCACCAATAAATCCCACTACAACAACAACAAGGAACTGGAGTTGCATTGGATATAGCAGACTCAAGCCTCCACGATGTCACAGAATTCTAGGTAATTCGGCATACACCATAGCTCATTACAAATCCAAGGCTTCAAGATGCAGAAGAGTCTTCTGCCTAAGAAATATTGCAGTTGCAAAGGCCTGGAAAGCCAAGAAGTTCTCCTGTTTATCAACTAGAATTGTCTCGCAGCCTTCTGCCATAAGATTGAGATTACTAACCCGGGATACCAATTCAATTCGTAGATCGCAGTACTCCTCAGAGTTGTACATAATATGTTCCCATGATTCTCTTTCGCCACAATGGCAACTAGATCTTTCATTAATTCCTAAATCATGCAACTTTGCATTAATTGAACCATGACCAGTTAATAAGAACATAGCTTATAAGTTTGGGGCAAACCATTTGAAATTTATCGAGGCTGCATTTCTTAAATCTGGGAAAAATTTTTGTTTAATCTGCCCTTTATCACAAACTTCCCAACGCTCTTGCCAGACTTTTACCAAAGCATCCCAGATTCTTGTCCTTTCCTTCCTGGGATCTGCCAAAATGTCCACCTGTATATTCAGAAAAAAACAGGGAATGCCACGGCGGATGAAGTAAGCCAATGCACAATACAATAAATGCAGATCAATGGGCAATTTTCCAGTCACAATATGCAAAACTGGGGTCGACCCAGTTCTGCATGCCATGCACATCCTCCTGCCCTCCAATTCAAAGTGGAACCACATCCTCTTTGAATGTAACTGAGCTTTCTAGTAAATACTTTTCCACTTACACGTTCAAACCAAATTGGTGCACCATACGTTACCATGGGGATAAATACAAATGATTTTAGGCTCATTCATTCTTTCATTCTAACAACTGGGGGTCTTCTACTTGAAAATTGATCCTTAAAGACCATTGTCCTTGTTTTGGTTCCTGATACAGTCAGTTTATGTAACCTACAACAGTTATTAAGGTCAAACAAAACCTGCTGTGACCTGGTTTCTAGTTGTATCCGTATATTTCTTTCATTAGGCAACACAAGATCATCGGCATATGCCACCATCTCTGTATGCTCGAAGTCCCTACGCAACCAATCCTCCAAAACTAGGTTCCACATTAGTGGTCCAAAAACCGATCCTTGTGGGCATCCCCTAGTCACCTCTCGTACAATAGAATCAACTGGCGACTTAACAGTCGCTGTATGGTGCGTGAAGTAATTCTTTACCACCCTAAAGATCTTAGTTGAACAGCCTACAATTCTCAACATCATAAGAACGCTGCTCCATTGAATGGAGTCAAAAGCTCCCTCAAAGTCAATAAAGATTCCAAGGACATACTTCCTGTTCGAGCCTAATATATAGTTTCGCAAGGTCCGAAGCGCATCTTCTGTTCCACGACCTGGAGTAAAACCATTTTGTCTGCCAGACCAGCCTAAGTTTTTTTCAGTATAGTCAGTAATCCGTCTCGCCAGTATCCTTTAAAACACCTTTCCTAATCCAGGGAGGGGTGCAATAGGTCGATAAGATCGTGGATCATTCTTTGGCCTAGATGGTCCCTTCAGTATCAGCTTTAACAGGGCATCCTTCCATGGTGATGGAAAGGCCCCATCACGCACGCAGTTATTAAAAGCTTCAAGAAGGATCCCTGGTTTCAGTCGATTTGCCCGTTTAATGACCTCTCCTTCAATGTGGTCCATCCTTGGGTATTTATTGTTCCTTATGCGTTGTACTGCATCACAAAGTTCAATCAGGCTAAAGGGATTCTCGTCATGTACTCCAGAGTAAGCACGATTAAGCCGTTTCATCAACATCTGTTCCTCATCGTCTTGCTCAGAGATAGTATCTCCAATCAGATGATCCAAAATCGCAGACATACTTTCTCTCCAACTCGTACTTTCCTGGTCAACACCTCCAATAGAGTATGCTGTATCTCCATTATATATTTTAGTCTTGCCAGTACATAGCTTATATACAATTCCCCATGGGTTCTCATTGCCCACTATTCTAACCAACGTTCTCCAGGTAGTTAATTTTGATTTAGATATCATACGCACGTATGCAGTCCGTATCCTCTGATACTCTACTTTAAGTACATTACTTTCTTCTCCCCATTGTTATGCTTACTTCTTTGGTACCTTTTCCGCGCTTTATGAACCTGCTTCCGAAGTAGGCTTAACTCACCAGACCACCTTTTAACTGGAATCCTATTACAGTTCTTTTGCTTCATAGATGTGCTGGAAGCCTCAAAGAGAGAGCGCTGAAGTAACTCCACTCTATTCTCTCCAGACATCTGACTGAATGCCCCAATACCCAGATTCCCAAGTTGGACATGAATATATTCGTCAAACTTATTCCACTTTGAATTTTCGATAGCAAATCGTCGTAACTGTTTCTGAGACGGAGCTAGTTTTGTTATGTCCCTGACAGAAAATACAATGGCCCGATGATCAGAGCAGACCCAGTCTGCTCTAAATCGCCAATCGTCCACGATAGCAGCTGCCCTTACATTACAGATTGTCAAGTCAATATTTGATTCTCCATTAACAGTGAAGAAAGTACTATCTGAACTTGGTAGATTTTGTATAAACAATCCACAACAAGCCAAGAATTCATCTAGCTGACGACCACGATCATTTGTAATTCTATCAAACCACGATGCTGATCTTGCGTTAGAATTCATCACAAATATTACTGAATTACTACCCAAGCGATTTTGAACCAGTTCCATGTACCTGATGTAGAAATTAATGTCTGTTGAGTGATGACAATACATACAACATAGATAGAATGATGCAAGATCTGACTCTACCCCTATGCACACTATTTGTGAAGAGCACAACGAATTTATAACAGTAATAACTATGTCCTTATTAAACACTACAATTGCAGCTCTTAAGTCTGGTTCATCTGCACAGAGTACACGTGCTGAAAGTGGATATCTTGTAGGCAGGCCGACCTTTCACTAAGTATGGTTCCTGTATGCAGGCTATATCAATATTCTCTCTGCTGCACACAAGTCTAACTTCATCAGCCACCGATTTTGATCTCTGAGCATTAATAAATAAATAAATAAATTTTCTGTTTATACTCCGGCACGACAACCAAGTCAGTAGAGTTTACAATAAATCGTCAATACAAATATTTATCGTATTTAGTAGTCACGGGCTTGAACCCCGGTCCACTCAAGGAACGAGTGCTATGCACTCTCGCTCCTGACCACTGGGCTACGTCAGGCCGTCATCTGTAGTATACGTAGGTTACCATTCCATTTTGCATTGTGCTGATTACGAATTAAGTGATTATCAATATCTGCCATTAATGTTATCAAATTGCCGTGCTCTTTCTTTGACCGACTTAAGTGCATTCAAGTATTCTGGACACTGTTTACTAATTACAGAATGATTTGCAGCTCGATTTTTTGCCTTACAATTGGAACAGATCGGTTGTTCTCGCTGATGAGTACAGAAAGTGTAGGAGTGTCTGTGCCTGCACAGTGACTGCAGACAGGGTCTGTGCGATAACATGTTCTGGCTGTATGACCAAATCCCTGACAATTGTAGCACAAAGTAACTAAATGAAAGTCATTGATCTTATACGACATGAAGCCAATGAAAATCCTACCATGCAGTAACAAATGACTTCTAATAGGCCTTGACACCTGGGGAACCCAATTATTTCCAGTTTTTGCTATATTAATACTATAAAAAAGGACAAATATCTTCATCTTCACTTCGTCCCTGGAGATGCTCATATTTAGTAAATTTTTGTTGTATAAGTCTTCTAACAGGTCTTCCTTGTTGATCGTTTTTTCCACATCATACAATATTATTTTTCGCCCTGGCTCTTTTGGAGTCGAGAGAATCACGCCCAATCGTTTAATGCTCTCGCATTCCTTTACCTTTTCCGTTTGCATCTCCAATACCACACCATTATCCCTAATCTTCAGAAGCCACCTTTTCCTAATTTTCTTTAAGCTGCTTTTAAGCTCTTTAGTTACTGCCAAACGCACCACATCACTATTTTTTCATCTTGATCGCTCAGCTGCTTTCACTATCAGAACATGTCCTCCTGTCTCATCCAAAGACGAGGAAGACAAGCACACCTGACTTTCATTTCTGCCCTTGGTTTGCCCTCGTCACTCGATGTTCACCTGATTCTGAGGTGAACCTTACTATATAGTTAGTTACCGTACTATATAGTTCTCTTACCATATCACTATCTTTATTTTTCAGTCCTTCAATTTTTTGTATGTATTCCTCCAATTTCACCTCCAAGGATGTAATGTTACCCTTTAAGCATTTATTTTCTGCTTCCTATACAAGGAAGCATTAAACAGTTCCTTAGTAAGCCACTCTTCCTTGATCTGGATCTCTCTCAGTTGTTTCTCATTCACACCTAGTACCCTCTCTAAGCCAGTGACCTTCTCCATTAGACGTTCATTTTCAATGCCAACAACATGTAGAGCACTTTCAAGTGTGCGCCATCTTGAAAGTACCCCATTTACAATCCTCATACTAACACCTTTTTTCTCCTGAAAAAGAAATTCCTTCAGGTTCTTGAGCACGCAGAGAGAAAGCTCACTAAATGTTTTAAAAGATATTTTCTCAGCTAATTCTACAGGTTCCCTCGCACGATCCAGGTAAAAATCCCCTTGATCCAGCATACTCCGTGTTCCATCGCATAGAAGCAAACCAAGGGAAACAGTTGGTGTGCATTTCATCAACTTCTCCGAATTCCTATTTGCCTTGGCTAAGTCAAGATCCTTCTGAACATTGTGCATAGTATTTTTCAAACTGTTACTTACTTTGAACGTTGCACACGTTTACCTTTGGCACTTTTCCTTGGCTGAGGGGTGCTACTGCATGACGACGTAGCCGTGCCCCGCGAGATAGGGGTGCCCCTTGAACTGTCATCCATTCTATTAGATTATTTCGAAGCCTAACTGCTCTAAAACAGCCGGGAGACCGACTTCTGGAAGATAATGGAGTAGCCATCCTCAAGCCACCAGTCATCTGCAAACTTTCACTTCTCTATCCTCTTCAGTATCTAGTTTAGTTAATGTTCCATCGGTTTTATTCTTAACGTTCTTTGGCCTACCCTTTCCAGACCTTCTTTGCATTGTTCCAGCGGATATTGCATCTGTTATTTTCTCATGACTCGCCACAGACATATAGATTCCACTATATTCATCCTCTGCATTATCAACTTCCTCATCCCCAAATTCAGTCATATCTCTTTCGCTATTTATAGTTCCACTAATTTCTCCAAGATTATTCAATTTGCCTGAACAGATTGCATCTAGAACAATCTTGCCATTTGAAGATCCTAAGCAATCGTTACTTCCCTTTACTATGTCTTGATTATTCCCTGCTGTAAGAGAGCAAAACTTATTCACCAATGTCCCATTGACATCAAAATCACACTCTTTTCCACCCAACAATATTTTATTGTCCTTTGTTTCCATAACTACTGTATTTTCCCGTGTTTCCATATCTTCAACTAAACCCATACATCTGTCCCCTAACTTATCATCCAAATGTCTTTCTTTAATCTTACCTTTGTCCTTTGCGCCTGGACCCTTAACCATTATCGTTTGATGAGAATCCGCAAATGTAAACTTTGAGCAAAGTAAACGGTAGTACAGCTTATGCTACCTAAAGCTTATCGAATCCTCCTTTACAGTTTACATTATTTCCTTAGATTTAAACCTTGGCACATAGAACAATAAGACCGTTCTCATTAATTAAGGTCTTCGAGTCTCTAAACATCAGGATTTTAAATTATAGCCAGTTAAAATTTAAGTATTTTCGCTATGCTGTAGCATAGATAAACAATCAACTGACGGTTAGAACGAAGAACGTTCCAACTATCAAAAATAACCTAATGTCTTTAAGTAGTTAAATATTACCTGATATCATGAAAAAACACTCAATCATACTACAATATAACTTCGATAACAAGATGATCACCCAGAAAATCAAATAACTGTTCTTAATACAGTACCACATTTTCGAGATAAAATTAAGGAGCACATAACTGCTTTCCTGTCAAGTGTTGGGAATAGTGAATCGAAAAAGGAGCTTTTGCCAGGATGAAACTATCAAAGATTGTTAACTTAACATTTGTAATCCGAGAGCAGTTGGTGCCACATGCACAGATCCCAGAAGAGCGTGGAGGATGTAATTCTTGTCATCATTTTCACAGTAGTAATGAGCCATTTCCACCTCATCAAGTTGGCTGACAAGTACCCTAGAACTAGTTACATTTGGCAGATGGTGCTTGTTGATCTTTCTCAGCATCCAGTATTTGGCAGCAAAATTAGCTTGATTTGGGTTGGAGTAGCTGAACTCCCTACCTCTGTAACTTAGAGTATCGATGGATAGGCGACCAACTTAAGAACTTAAGTTTTTTGGCTCTTTCACGTATAGGGGACTTGTTTGCATTGCCAGCGCCAACTACTGATTTTTTAAATGTGTTGGTCAAAGCTCAATCTGACATCAAATACAACGAGGTCTTTATGACTCATGGCTCATAACTGTAGGAATTATTTTAGCTCATAGCGATGGTTTCAGCATGATTGGATTATCAAACTCATCTCAAGAGAGTAGATTATCATCACAGTTTTCTCCAAGTTAAGAAAGAGATTAAACTTTTTAAATATTCAGCTAAATCATCAAGGTTCTCGTTGAAGTGGACTATTTCTAGTATTTATTGATTGAGGTAAAAGGATGTAGAGGTGAATCATCCTCACAAACATAAACATCATCTCTACTTTTCTATTAAGTGATCCATAAAATTACTGATATTTATCTTAGCAGAAACTGTAGAAACTGAACTATGTTTCCACTAATACAAGCATTTTCAAGTATTAATCAAAACATTGGCACTTAGGGTGTCGAAGGCCGATTGAGACAACTGCGAGGTAAGAAAGCCTCAAACTCATTTAGAATTCGAGACTGAGGGGCTAGCAGATTTGGTCAGAACTTCATTCTAGAATTTTTAACATAGTTTAAGCTTTGGTGATTGATACTGTAATGGCTTAACAATGTGATATGAGGAATTTTCGGAATTATAGGAATTAAAAAAAAAAATAATAATTTCAGCTGGAGGGAGCACTTCGTTAGATAGATGGAAGGTGTATATATATATATATATATATATTCAAATTAAAATATGTACAGGCTTTAATTTAAAAAAATATTAATTAATCTCTGGGATTATTAATTAATTTCACTTGAGACTTCTTTACCACATAGGTATCTTCGATTTCTTCTAGAGAAAGTCAGGGTTGCAGTAAAGAACTGGTGTCCACAAGGTAATCTGTCCTGTATCAATTACTGACACGTGATTGCCTGGATCTGTGTACGCTTCCAACAATGAAAAGCGGGTGAATAATAGGTCCACTGTGCAGAAGTGCGCTGTTATGAAACTCTATCCTTTGCTCAATTTAGGACATAGAAAAAGAGAGGGGAAGAACTTATTCATATCTTTCCCGATTCCGGTTTGAACTTTTCCAAACTATGAACCTCGACCACTGTGTGATAATATCTTTAACACGAGGGGCATCAGTGATGTTAGTTATAATTTTTATAAGGTACAGATGTTATTTGGAACTTATCGTTTTAGCTGCTCACCCTACTTCATCTTTATTTAGAGGGACAGCAAAAGGGGGTAAAAAGAGATATGAATTCATTTCAATCTCCTCCGTGATTTGGACATTATCCTGTCTGCATGGCAGAATACCAAAGGAACATTACCTGCACCTGGTGGAAGAGGTGAATCGTGGATTCTGTGTGAACATCTTCCACAATAATAGGGTGGTTTCCAATAAATTTGGCATTGAATGGCAGTGCCTAATTTATTAAAAGAAATCACTCAAGAAATTATTCCTAAAGTTTGCAGATGTGGGATATAACAACATCTTAAAACTTTAGGCGTAATTTCTTGAAGACTGCAACTATGGAGTCAAAAAAAAAAAAAAAAAAAAAAAAACAGCAGACGTGTTACTGCCAGACTCGGATGATCTCAGAACATCTTGCGTGGATGTCATACCGAAATTTATTTATTCTTCAGGAGATTATATTCTTATTTTTATAGCCAGTGTTAAGATAAAGTTTTTTTCATATGCGATTTTATGAGTTGTTTTACTGTCTTTAAGACGCCCCTCCTAAGCTGCTAGATGTCTGCGGAAGTTTTATATCTTGTAGCTGCAACTTCAGGAAATTGCTTCAACTCTCTTCTTACAGTGTTTTATTTGAACACCCCTGACCTATGCTGGGAGTAGTTGTCTTTTACGAATTTGATAATCAGATGTAGGGCTAAAACTGTTTCGTGCTGCAGTAAATTGGCTGTAACGTGCAACATTTGTCAAATCGTTAATTCGTTAATGTCATGCATCGATCTACTTGTTTGTTTGTTTGTTAGGAGTTTTTAGGAGCATTAGCAACTAAGGCCATATTGCTCCGTGAATATGCGGTGGTCATTCCCTGACCTTTCCGCATCCTCCGTATTTGATGGTGACGGGCATCGATCTACTTGACTTCCTTAATCCAAGACTTATCTTTATGCGCTTTTATTTGATATTGTGAATAGAAAGAACAGAACGTATAAGAGTTGGGAAAGCTCAGGTTCACCTTGAATTTATCTTTCCTCTAACACCGATAGAGATCTGTCTCATTCCATATATCTCTTCTCCTGACACTAACCGTACTGTGCGAATATATGCTTAGTCATACCTCAAGATTGCGTCCGTAGGGGTAAGAAACAATGCGGAGCAACGATGTCCAAGTGAACTTTTAGTGAAAGAAGGCCCAAAACCAGCCGATATTCACTAGAGATTGGGATGATATACTGTGGAAGCACCAAGTGTTTGGGCCGGTTTACTGCATTTAAGTATAGCCATGAACATTCCCCCTCTCCCCTGTGCTGCACTGACGCAAACAACGGTTAACAGTGTGGAAAAGACTTAAGCCGGCTTTAAGAGGTGACACACGAAATTATAGCTCACTACTCGTATAAACAAGGAGCCCGTTAAACCCTGTGTAAATCAGAAAACGCATTTAATAGCGTAGGATATTAAATGCGTTTTCTGATTTAGCTTTCGTGATTTCAAGATCACTTTCGGACTTTGAACAATATGCAAATAGAGTGCTTCAGATTTGTGTGATTGTTTGACAAACCTGAACATTTTTTTAAGCGAAAATGTTAATTTTTAGGGGAAAATTTAGGGGAAATGGGCATCTTAATATCTAAATTAATAGTTCTAATATTCCTTTGGTTCCTGGCTATTTTGGTATCATTATAGATGATAGGTTAAATTTTATGAATCATATAAACAAATCTGGTGACCAAAATTTAAAAAAATAATAAAAAATGAAATAATAGTAATGGACAAGATTTTTAATCAGAATCTCGAGAAATTAGGCTATAATAGTGGAACCCTTGTCGTTTATTATAATGCTGTGTTTGTCGGTATGGCCAACCTTATACAGTATCTCGTTACAAAGGACTGTCTTCTTGATATGTGGCATCCTCGTGCGTAACACAGTTGGTACAATCGCGATGCTCACCACGCGATGGTGAAAAAGAGCTGAGTTCGAATCCCGTTAATGAAGCGAGGAATTTTATGGGCCTTCTTCACAACGTGTCTTAGTCAGTCGGTCTCAGGTGAGAGTAGCAGATGTTTTCTACTGGTAACTTGGGTTTTATATCCAGCAAACATCACACCCTGGATGCAGCGGACAATTAACAGGAACATACACACTCTCGCACAAATGCTCACAGGCAGAGTGGATGCTCCAGTCCTGGATAATATTCTAGTCAAACCGCGTGCCACTGCTAGACGTTGCGGAGAAGTAAATAATCCACTGCGTTCAGTAATGAACAATCTTAGTAGCCTGCAAAGATTCTTCCCATCAAATGCAGCGAAAATATTTAACTCACTACACATAGATGCCGAAAAACTGTGTGAGGATGCAACATACCGGAAAGAGATCTTCCAGGATTCGTATAGACTTACCAAAATATGAATCGGCTGCAAAGTACCAAAGAATTTAGAGTAAAAGAGAAACTTTCTGCTTTCAGAACAATAATAATTTGTTGACTGTAAAAATATACCTTCTGTAACAGTTATGTAAATATGTAATTTATAGATGGAATTATTAGTGAATTGTAAATATATCAGTTGTATAATGTATGTACAGAATCATCAATGTGTAAATACTATATATATTAAACATAAAATGTGTATATAATATTTCGGGACGAGACTACGTGTTCAGTATATGTAACCCACTGCACGTAGTATCTCGTACCCTGATATGTACTTAGCACCCTCCTGGCACTTTGCCGTCCCGGGGTGGTTTCCTTATGGAAATAAACGGATAATAATAATAATAATAAAAAAACAGGGAAATCAACCGCAGTTTACCGATATTTTATATACGGCGCAATATACCTTAAGCTGCTGACGGGCCTAAAACCTTATAACCTTGCAACTAATATGCGGTGCATTCTCAGGATGTGTACCCTTCTGCCCTGCAAGTGTTGGCAGGATTTCTAGCTCCAAATCTTTATATACCTGGAACTTTGTTCGAGAATTAAGCACCACATTTCGACAGAAACGAGTGAATTATGAACACGTTCCTAATACCGTGTTAGGCTAACGTTCGCACGTACAACAGCCGTTAATCGCCTAGGCATTGACTCCACTATATTTCTGAAGCCATCCGTAGGGATCTGCAGCCATGTTTCCTCCAAGGCTTTCCACAGTTTCGAAATAGCTGTCGGTTACGTCGGATGTTTTGATTGAGGTCAGCCATACTTGAAGGCCAATCAAAATGGCTGCATATCCACTGTGTTCCTCAATCCACTTGTGCGCAGTTCGAGTCAATTGGCACAGCTCATCTTGGAAAATCCCGTTTCTGTCCGGATAAAATGCAACATATAAAGGTGCACATGGTCGTCTAAGAGCTGCCAGTCGACTTCACTATTGGAATGCTGGTTCATATATGCATCATGGTCCTAGTTACTGCCAGCAAAACATGCCGCATATTAAGCAACAACCGCCACCTGCCTGGAGAGTATGCACTATGTAAGATGGGTCCATGGATTCGTATTGCTTTTACTACACGCGAAAGAGTTCTTTAGCTTGTTGCACCATGTATTTGGACTCATCCGACCAGCACGCTAGCTCGTTTCCAGTCCTCCAGAGTGTAACCAGCGTGTTGTCGACAGCATAGCATTCACTGTCGGCGATGATCAGTGCAGTGGGAGAGGATGTCTCTTGAGCTGCCTGCTGTGGAACGCCATACTTCTCAGTGTGTTGCGCATCGTCATTTGGGATATTACTATTCATTCCCCATATCGTATTGCGTTGTGAACTGTAGCACAGTGATCGGCCGTTGATTTCATACAATGCGCTTCACCTTTCTCTTACTATGAACGGCCACCTTGCGTAATTTTTTCAGTTCTGTCAGTGGGAGTGGGTTTGACCTGTTCTACACCATTCTTTGTACACTTTATCCGCAGTGAGCTGTGAGCAACCGACAACACGCGCCGTTTCCAATATGGAAGTACCCAAAGCCCTAGCTGCCACAATCGTGTCCATTAGAATCTCCATGATATCTTTACTGTATCCCATAACTGCCTTTACCACTTTTACTTGCACGACCACATGCAAATTACCACTACACTAGCGTACGAAGCTGTTAGGTTTTTTATAGTCACAGCTATGCGACTTAGTCCAATATGGATGCGGCGGTCATAATTCAGTGGTCACCTAGTGTAAATTGCTACTAACAACGATGATGACCCTAAAAAGGTGGCAAAAAAGTCAAATGCTGGAATGAACTTTTGAATATTTGGAAGAGACTCGGTGGGAGAGTATATCAAAAGGTATAATAACAGGATCCATCGTTCTGGAAGTTACATTTCCTCCTTCTTGATCACAGGGCTAATTATTTCTGATCGATGTGCTCGTGGTGGAAAAGAAAACAGGTCTCATACAATCTTTTAATGTCCTATTTATCAAGACTTCAGAACTACTCTGAAGTCAAGTTTTAGTATTCATAGCAGTATTCAGAGTAGTTTCATACGCGGCTAAAATTTCTTTCAATAATTTCAAAACTGAGATTTCTGTTTTTGAAAATTGGAAAACACTCCAACCTCGTTATTTACAATCACCACTCAGGAATTTTGTGAAAAATTTGATTATCTATCAATAAGATTTTACTAGATCGGAACTTGATTGGATTTCTATAATATTATGCGAGAAAGATAAAAGTCGAGTTCTACTTCACGATTTGGACTTCTCGAATCAGACTAACAATATAAGATACCTGGCACTTTCGGATTGAACTGATTTTATTACTTTGATATCCAGGACTTCACTTATTTTCTGTCTTGGCTGAAATAGGACATTTACTGGACAAGATTTCCTGAATGATCAAGGCATCGTAGACTACATGATTTAAACAAGACTAGTCCCACTTGATTATACTTCTTCTAACATGCGGACTTCTTGATTCGGATATCTTGGATTTGACTGCTTATTTGATCAATTCATCTTGGAGTCTTCTCTATTTTCTGTTTTGACTAGAATAGGACGTCTCTACTTACTTCTATCTTTGTGTGGAATTCTCCGTTTTGATTTCTTTGACCTGAATGAACATGACATATTGAACTAAAATATTGATTGGATTGCCGATTTCGACCAGTGATTCTAACTTCTTGAATGAACCAAGATTAACTTCGGAAGAGGAGCTCCTGTGGCCGTCGTGTTTTACCGGAGGATTTTCTTCTCGTGCATCCCTTACTGCGTCCAGTTCTGTCTCCTTCCCCTTTTTTGCTGGTTTTGCTTTTTTTTTTTTTTTTGTTTGGCCCATTGGTACTGAATTGCTGGCATTTATAGGCATTTATGCGGAATTTAGTCTTATTTTTGAATAAAACATCGGAATACAGTTGTGACGTACCTTGTAGCAGTTTTCCGAGTCATCGCTACTTCCTGGTAGAAAAGTGGCTCCAAGTAATACTTTGAACATAACAAAGCACAAGGACAGGACACAAACATTGGTCCTCATACAGAGCGTTGTATAATCTTAGCGAACCACGACGGAATTTAACGTTTAGGAGCCCCTACACAATACATGGCCACATGATAAATGCTGATACATCAAGCACTGCTGATATACTAAATTAAGATTAAAATAAAATTCAAAAATGTTGATGTCACGAGATTTTGCATTTTTGAGCAACAGGAAATAGGTGAAAATATTAATTATAGTTCTTTCAGTAATGCCATTGGGGCACTGTTATGCCAAGTGCAGTACTTTTCAAGAACGTATTTTTGTACTGCGCATTACTAGGCTCACTCTTGGAGGTGCAGCGTTGTAATCAACAACCTCTGACAACACCAACAACGGCTGGTATTTCTAAAAATATTTCTATCCTTCTGTGTGATCTCAGCCTGAGTGCGTTTACACTATAGAATTACGCCAGTCCTGCTTAAAGAATGACATCACGCCAATTGCTTTCTTTGGGGAAAAAAGCGGTTTTGTTTCTTAATGAATGAATTACTGCTATTCAAAGTAATTAATCAATGTACATCTTTTTACAGCGAATTAACGCTTGAAGAATGTGCGATTCTTTAAATCGATTTTTGCTTATAATTAATTAATTCTGAATACATAAATTAAGTAATTCTTTTATATTTAGCAAACGAATTACGAATATTTATTATCGTTAGAAAGTAAAACGGCATTATTAAAATTTATGCTTGTTAGTTTTCACATGGAAGAGAGAATTATTTTACGCATGTATTTATGCACTGTTCCTAGATAACAATAAGTTATACCGAATTTTTTAAAAAATCATCATTTCTTTAAAATAAATAAGACGAAAATCAATGCAAAACCTTTATTTAAAATCATTGAGTAAATCAAAAGATTTCTGCAACACCAACCGCAAATGAAAGCCGCCATTATCACAAAATTTCCTTTATACGTCAGATTCTCACTTATAACCTTTCCAACAATCGCCATTACGAGTTATCCCCACTTTGCATCTGACTAGTTATCTCACAGAAGAATTCCGGTCCTGTGGGAGTTCCTATATTAGTGCACTCCTCCTTTGATTTTTTTGCTGTGTGTTCAGAAATGACCAAACACTATTTGCATTAAGTTAGATACAATTAGTTTATTATACATAATTACAAATAAAAGATCAAGCAATTCATTACACATTATTCACTTCATATATAGGTACATGGCATGGGTGACGTTCCTGGTCATTAGGCTCTCCTATCATCATCTTCTTAATATTCGGCGACTAACACATTCCTACGATCAGTTTCACCTAACTCTTTCTTAAATACAATTGACATTTTTTATTTATTAATCATACTTATCTAGCATAATCCTACATTCTTCTTCATGGTTAACACAATTCTTCTTCTGGAATTTAATGTCCACTTTACACATTATTCTATTCTATTCTCACCCTAACACATTAAAATTACATGTTAATGAAATATACATTGGTTTATTTATTTCTTCATCCTCTCAGGTAAAATCCAGCAATTAGCGACTAATTTCTCTACTTCAGTGACATTATATAAGTAACATACAACTGTACCTGCTCTATAGGCTAACCCGTCCAAAATTATTACTTTCCCTCCATTAATTGATCAGTAAATAGATCACACCTGTAAACAATCCTTCATTAAACTATTTCTATGATATTTCCTTGCTTATCTATACAACATGCATTGAATTAACTGTATGTTTCCCTAAATCTCACTTAATATTTATCTATCTTCCCTGCAGTCCTTTTCAATTACATAGAGGTATATTCGTTGTTTAACCACTTACTTCTGGGGATTTGGATCCTACCGCTAATACAATGTTTGGCCTGTGACTTTCTGCTCTGCATCGGGTCCCCCATTGGTTTGGGAACGTTCTTCCCCGATTCCGT
Source organism: Mastigoproctus giganteus (assembly GCF_048544385.1). NCBI lineage: Eukaryota > Metazoa > Arthropoda > Arachnida > Uropygi > Thelyphonidae > Mastigoproctus > Mastigoproctus giganteus. Next base: position 142,907,464 of record NC_143577.1, read on the forward strand.
GATGCTAACTTCTGCCAGGAACACTATTCGCTTTGCCGATCATCCTGGTGTCGTATCCTTCTTTGCTGTGCCGGATCATTCAGTAGGAGTCGCTTCCCATCACTTTATTTCTACAGGACGGTACGGTGTTCTTCTGTTAGCATTATCTCGCTACCCTCCTTTCAAATATATTTCTCGGTGGACGCTTTCGGACTTCTATGTTCCATCTCGAGAAAGTTCCCCTTTCCGTAACTTATCTACACTTTATTAAAGCTATCAGAACTTAGTCAACTCACCATAACTGGTTCTACTGGTGGATCGCTTCCGGGGACTGTTCCTGAGCCTATCTCTCCAAAAACAACTTTCTCGCCCTCAAAAAAAAATTTATCATTCCCGAAAAAAACTTTATCACTCTTGTTTGCGTGCGCTCTTCCCCCTTTATTTCCCAAAATTTCGTAACGCCCATCCTTTCCTCGACCAATCATTTCTATCTGACCATCATCGTCTCCATTCTCATTTGCCTATGACCGATGACACGATGGTCAAGCCCCTTCCGGTGTAGAGAGGACTTCCGTTTCTAGAGAATTCTCGAATATTCTGGAAGGTGATCGAAATTTCGGAGCTCAGTATCATCCAGAAAACACCTGCGTCCATTTACTTGATTCGTCTCGCCACGCCCGCTCTGTTTGCAGTAAATAAGAACGCCCCCCGCTGGTATCCCTATTGTCATCTCTGGAGCAATCCGTCGCTTGCCATTCTATCAGTTGACCCCCCCACTGTTCTTTGATTCAAAACTCTTTCTAATGTTTATTTCCACGGTATATTTGCTTTTACATTAACTATAGACTCCACTTAATTAAATTCCATTAGCGTGAGACCCACTATCTTCAACAATATTTGTGACTTTAAGTGTTTTCTTGTAAGGTTTACAATATCACTCTATCATTAATTATATAGACATTTAATTTAATTTGTAAGACTTTGTGTCTTACAAAATGTAATGTTAAAGAGATCAGTACTATATTTGTACTGTGTTTTTATATTTACATATTCCACTTTCCACTTAAAGATTCATTCCTTTGATTCGCATTATACCCTAAATTGTTGTAACGTTCGGAATCTCGTTTCACTTGGTCTTGATAAATATGCAACATAATGGATATCGAGGTACACTCCACAAATGGGTTCATCCAAGGGTCGATTCTCATAGATAACTGGAGAAGAAAACTGGTCTCATACAGTCTATCAATGTCCTATTTATCTCTGGAATCATGTTTTAATAGATTCTTGCCAGAATATTAAAAGGAATTTGCTTTTTTTTAAAGGAAACTCCTGAAATCCTTTTTATGCTAATATAGAACTTCAGCAGAAAATTCTCCACTTACACTCACATACTCTAAATTTGCTGGACGCCAACGTATTCTAAAAGAGCTTTTATTAATGATACAACCTGACACAACACCACAACTTATATTAAATATCGCGTTGTCCCACCTTTGACCATAACTACATATTGTGTTATCTTAGTTGGACTCCGAACCAGTTTTTTATATTATTATTATTATTAGCATCCTTTTATTTCCACATCAGTGGGGCTCCCCCGGAACAGCCTGGTTCGGCTAGAAGGGTGTACATAATAAATATTCAAGGCGATTACAGGTTACATTGAGTTTAAAAAAACAGTTTGTATTTACAAGTAAGCTGAAAAAAATAACACTGAAGTTTCAAAACTGTGAAGGTAGTACAATCAATAGTTCTACTTTGTACAGTTCTTTCAGGGTGTCCTGTCTGTAGGACTTCGAGCTGCAGAAAGCTGAGGCATCGATTCCGAGGGAATTATACGGTCGACCGTATTTGCTGGAAACAAATATAGTATTGCAAGTTTTGTGGTATTGTAGAGAAGATCGTGGACAAGGTGTTGCACTGCACCGGGTTTGTTGGATGGTCCGAGAGTTTGTTGTCACTTCACAATTGGCGGGTGTATCCATTCGGCCACAAAGGAGTTGAGCCAAAGTGTGCAGGTTCCTCTCTCCTTGATGATGGTTGGTTTCCCATGGTTTCAGGCCAAGGTTTGCATAGAGAACGCTCCGAAAAATGGTAAAAGGGTGGCCCATCACCCTGTTTAACCATCTCGGGAGCCAGTACTCAGTCACAAGGAATTTCTTGAGTTGAACAGGGACTTCCCCTGTTCAACTCAAGAGATTCCTTGAGCACAGATGCATAGAGCGGTTGTTATTTGGTTTTTAGGAGCATTAGCAACTAAGGCCATATTGCTCCGGGGATATGCAGTGGTCATTCTCTGACCTTTCCGCATCCTCCGTATTCACGGAGGATGCGGAACGGGCTCGAACCCCGGTCTAATCAAGAAGCGTGTGCTACGCACTGCTGCTCCTGCCCACCTGGCTACCGAGGCGCCCATAGAGCGGTACGGGAATAAAATTTCTTTGGACGTAATCCAAAAGAAACATTCGAGGCCTAAGACCGACCAGCTCCTATCGGATTGCCCAGAGAGCAGCAAGCGTTTTCTGCCTAGCCATATTGAGGTGGTCTTTGAAGGTTAGTCTGTCATCCCCCAAATCGGTGAGAGTTAACCTTTTCAATGACAGTCCCATTGATTTTTAGTGTAATTTCACTCTTTGTCTTCCTTTTTGTGAATGTCATTTGGGCTGCTTTCTGAGGATTCAACTTTAGCCCGAGACATCGTAGATAATCCTGAAGTTCAACCAGGACGTTCTGTGTTTCAAAGGCGACTACATCTACTTTTGATGGATCATCTAATGTGACGAGCATTTTGAGATCGTCAGCATATGAGAGGAAGTTTGGGTGCTTCGCAAGGAAGGGCTCTAAAGCAGTGGTAAAGAACCACGAGGAAAGAACCCCCTTTGAGCGATGCCGATAGAGGTCGTGATGGTGCTCTCCAATGTATGGTTATATTTAATAACCATACATATATATGGTTATTAAATATGGTTATATTTAATAACCATATATTTAATAACCATAATTTTCCTGTTGTTAAGAAGTTGGTTTAGAATAGCAAGTAGATTTCCTTCAATTCTGAAGTGTATAAGGAAATCTGTATTTTGTTCCATTCTTCTTTCAACACAGCGCAATGAAGGCAAGCCTTCATGCCTTCAGATCAATTAAATATTAATTTTTCTATATGATTGTACTTAATTTTTCTTACTTTTATTGTAGCAAATTTTGTGAAAAGAGCAGACAAAGAAAGAGAGAGATTGAGAGGGGGCGACTAGTGGGAGTATAATGCATAGTGTTTCATGTCAAGCGGCACCGGGGATGTGTTTCAACTCCGCGTAGTAACTTTGAGATGCAATACAAACTCTGTAAAGACCAGATAGTGTGGGGATAGTGAGCGTTTGTGTCAGGTTAGTGTTAGGTTATGTTGTACACCGGCCTCTTGACCTAGGAGTTCCTGGAACGCCACTGTAACCTAGTTACCGTCCTTCGCAGCGAGGTGGCAGACCAGATTAGTGGGAGGCGGGGCGAACCCTGCTTGCAAGTTTTTTGGAGGACCCAATAAAATAAAATAATATTTTTATTGTAAGGAAGCGCGGGGGATGAGCGTTTTAGTGCGGATTATAACTGAAGACAAAGATAGTAGATGATATAGAGACTTCCACTAGGAAATGAAGTGTACGGTTAGGAGGGCACCCTTGCATGATAAGGGAAGATAAAAGTATGTGTGCTCGAGGTCTATCCCAAGGAACTCGTCCAAAACAATGGACAAGAATGATGATCCAAAGATAGAGCCTTTCGAGCAACCTGGAGCAATCATTTTAGACTGATTGGAACTGGCAGTAACTGCGGTGGCTGAGATATGATTTAATACAGTTATACAGGTTTTCTGAAACCTCGGCATACTGAAGTCTGCTTAAGATGCTGGGCTCCCAATGATGGTCGAAAGCACCAGCAAAATCTATCATAACAGCACATATCGAATACTTGGAATCAGTGCGTGTTGCTGTTGTTATCTGCTCAGGAGGCGTCCTCAGTACTAAATCCTGATTTGAATCTAAATTGCAACAGGGAGGCTAGGTTTCCTTCCATGTAGTAATTGTAAAGCTGGCAAAGAAAAAGTCTTTCTGATAATTTAGCTAGGACAGGGAGAATAGGAATGTACCTATACAACTTTAGTTCTTCGGGCAATTTTTCAGGACTTTTCAATGTTAATTTAAGAATGGTCGGGAAACAATTACTCATCAGGCCCTTGTTAAAGGGAACCAGTAAAAAGTTTGGAAAATTGTTAGTAAATTTGTTCAGGATGTCATCCTCGAGAAGATCTCGTCCACGAGTTTTGGTTTCTTGGGCATTGAAATCAGCAACTGTGAAGGTTCCTCCGCAGTTCTTTTGGCATAGGAGTCATTTGTAAAGATAATCCTTTGCTGTTCCACCCTGAGCAGTTCTTCATCTTTAGGAAACATGGTTTGAACATATTATTAATGGAATCCTTACAGGAGTAGGTAAAGGATCCATCAGATTTGACTACTGAGGATGTCGCCTCTGGTGAGCTAATTTTTAACTATGCAATACACTACGCCCCAGGGTAATTACAATCATATGTATAAACGAAGTCCTATTATGAGTAGTTTGCTGCGTCTGAAAGAACTGGTCATTTCTCTAAGTAGAGGATGCCTGGATATCATTCTTTATTCTTTTCTGGATATATGTGATCCGAGTAGATTTGCCCTGGTGGATAGCGCAGTTGGTAGAATCGCCGTTCTTTCCACACCAAGTAGAAAAGACCCCAATTCGAGTCCCGTTGATGACGTGAGGAACTTTTTATGTGAATTTTTCAAAATGTGGCTGAGGCAATAAGTCTCAGGCGAGGGTACCATGGTTTTTTCTCCAGGAAATTCGGGTTTTCTATCCAGCAAACAGAAAATCGACCACAGAACACACGCAATTTACATATAGTATATGCAAAGCAATATTGCCTTAGTCGCTGATGCTCCTAAAACTCTGTTACACTGTAACAACCGAGTACATTTCGATGGTTTAATTCCAGACCAATGACATTAAGTGATTATGTAGTTTATGCATTTGTATGTTAATCTGGTGGTTAGTAGTAATTGATCACGTGTGCCTTGCTGTCGGAATGGTCACTTAGCCCCTCTGAAGTGACAAAACAATTAATGCATTCTGGGTATGCCAGATAATTTGTGTCGTTGACAATAGATGGGCTGAAATGTCGCTGCAAAGAGGGGTAGTGGACAATACTTAGCTCTGAAGGACACTCATGTAACCCATGCAGTTACATTTGTATCATTGATGACTACTTTTAGGAGTCTTGGTGTTGGTATGTTTCTAAAGATGCTCAATAGGTCTCCGTCGATCTTGAGATATTTTTTGATATATTTCCTTGAAGACTTTATATAAAAACTACACATTCTTTTAATACGTAGTCTCATTGAATCAGTTCATTCGAAGCTACCGACAAAGCGCGTCAAGAATATGTTTTATTTGGAATTTATTCGAAATATGTCTTTTCTTCACTAATCTTTTATCATGATAATTTTCTATTAATAACTTCCTGGGTTGCAAAGATTTTTTGTTCACCTTTACTCGTAAAATCAAAAAGTTTAAAAAAAGCAGAAAGTGTTGCGAGAAACAATGAAATATATAAATTATTTATAGGGTTTAACATCGCAATGATTTTATAGTTTTCAACATGCATCATGATGAATGCGAAGTCAGTTTCGTGAAAAACGACTTCACTCTTCAAGTATATTTTGTATTTATTAGTATATACAAACTTAGCTAACGACGTTAAGTTAGTTAATCTATCTTTCTGCAGCTAACACTTAATATCTTTCACAAAATTTACAGTGGATCGTCATGATAATCAGCCCTATACAAAGGTGCGTCTTATTGGGGTTGGAGTAGTTTTCTAGTTCACAGTTATTAATTCTTTACATTCTTACATAAAACCAAACGGAAATGTAAATGAGTTTTATAAAGTATATAAAGTTTAGCTGGCTTAAAGTAAGATTAATGTTGTCACAAAACTTACGACTTACAACCAAATGTTTTATGTACTAAGTAAAGAAGTTTTATATTATTTAAGAAAAAACTTCTTAAATAATATAATCGGAATTAAAGGTAAAATAAGAAGTTCACGAACAGAGGATTCCCACAGTTTTTGCTATTAATATACTTTCCTAAGATTTCCTCGAAGGTATTCCAAAGAAAATTCCCCTTCTTAGACCAGGCACTACAGAAATTTCCTACACTCAATTAGAAATTCCTGTACCATGGACGAATGACTACACTCCAGAAATATGCGTAGTTTAAAAATATGCTTGTACCTAGTTTTGATTTCAAATTAATATATTTCCATTATTGATATTTTCGATAAATAGCATTCAGTACCTGAGTTCCACATCTTCTAGACTTTATTATTCAAATATTAACTTCACAGTTGCTCTACAAACCATCCTGATAAGACTCCGGTCGTTTTCCCAGAAAATAAATGTGGCTAATCGATGATGCAAGACTTCGCGATTGTATATGTAAACTTTGCGGAAGTATTTCTAGAGTTGAGTATATCCTAATTGAAGCTCTCGTGAAATGCATGATATCCGTGCTTTTAAAGGAATTACAAAACAGTTTTTCTTTACAAAATAGAAACTATTGCTTTAATGAGATGAAAGAAAATAAACACCCACGTTTCCAAGTTTTAAAAGAATGAATACGAATCGCTATTGTTTGTAGGATTAATGTAAAGGTTATCATGATGTTTTTTTTTTTTTTTTTAATCCCAAATGATCATCTTATGCCGCCAATGATTAAAGATCTAACGTCATCGCTGACGGCCACCTCACAATGAATGATTTAGATACGGGGACCAGTGCTCACTCCAAAGAGCTGCATTTATATCTTTGAGAACTTGCGACAGCTTATGAATCAAACATTAAGCTAAAGTTTTCGATGAAAGTAAGGCTGAACACCGGATTTAGAAAAGCGTTCGGAAAACCGTCATATGGTCTGCAGAAAGAATGCTAATGCACTTCTAGTGTAAGATGCAGTAGCGTGTATCATTTCTAAATTTCAGCTCCTATTTTATCCACTCTAATGTAAGTATTAAACTGAAGAAATTGTGAGAAGTTGAATTATTCTGTTTTATTATTTTTAAAATTTATAAAATAATAATGATTCATTTAAAATGTGAATAAAGCTGTCGAGCAGGATCTTATAACTTGTTTTATAGCCACCTTCGGTTTTTAAAGAAAGAAAAAATGTTTGTTTCTGTTAGCAGAAAAGTTTCTAAAGGCCATTTGAATAGCTTTTGGAATTTATTCAACATGCTTTGAAAACATACACGAAAATTGATGAAAAACGGTTGGAAACAAAGTTATAAAAAGAAAATACAGTTTGTTATTGCATAGTATAATATTGCATTTCTTCGATATACTCACCGTTCATCCATCCATCTGTATAATATTTTCTCGTACAATGGTAATATTGAAATCCAGGTTTATACCCATATTTGCAATTGACTATCCTAGAGCATCTGCCCTCATTGGTAACGAAGTGGTTAGAATCGCCGTCCTTCCCACAACGACTGGAAAAGACATGAATTCGAATCTCATCGATGCCTTTTAGAATTTTATGGGCTTTTACACAACGTGGCTGAGTTAGTAAATCTCTCGGGTGAGGGCAGCATGGTTTTTTTCCCGAAAACTCGGGATTTTATCTTAGCAAAAAAGAAAATCGACCACAGAACAGAATTTACAGACAGTATATACGGAGAAATATGGCCTTAGTCACTGGTGATCCTAAAACCCACTTAGAACGACAATATCTTACTGCATTTAAGACGTCCTGTCCTGCCTATTTTATAAATGCCAGTCAAGGGGAGTTCTTTCATTTTTGAGAAGTTAAAATCGCAGGGACACATATCACAAGAATTATAATGGATGCTTCAGTGTTTCTTGGATCCATCGGTTAAAATGTTGCCAACCACCACTTCGTACCAACTTGCACTTCATATGATGTAGTAATTCGCTTTCGAAGTATTTTATATCGTAGTATCACTTTCCACATGATGCAGAATTGTGCATCTCAATCATAGCAATGATAGTCATCATCAGTTTCAAGTTGCTTGGTTATTTCGCTGGAGACCCTCAATTCCAGTTCGTCGGCAGCCATTTTGAAAGAGATAGGGCATCTTGCACACACACACACACACACACACACACACACACACACACACACACACACACACACACACACACACACACACACACACACACAGTTCTCTATTGCAGATATCGACAGTACAAATATGCAAATATAATTTCGCAGTTACGACGGGGGTTGGGTAAATGTGATTACATTAAAGGAATGTAATGAATTACTACGTGATAATAAATTCCACCTTCCTGTTATTTCAGTGTGCATCAAGCGCCAAAGCAACTAAGGCTATGGGGCGTCAGCATATCGTGTCTATAATTGCTTGCATTCTTTGGTCGGATTGCTGTTTACGGGATAAAAATCATGCAACACTAGTTATTGCTGTAGGGTTTTAGGAACATCAGCAGCTAAGGCCATATTGCTCCGCATATAATCTGTAAATTGTCTGTGTGCTCTGTGGTCGTTTTTCTGTTTGCTGGTCGAAAAACTTGGGTTTCCTTGAGAAAAACCATGCTACTTTCGCCTGAGACGACCGATTGATTCAGCCACGTTGTGAAAAAGACCCATAAAAATTCCTCATGTCATTGACGGAATTGAACTCAGGTCTTTTCCACCCGGTGTGGGAGGACGCGATTGTACGACCTGTGCTATCCAAGAGGGTATAACCCTCGTCTGAGACCGACTAACTCAGCCACATTGTTAAAATCGCTCATAAAATTCCTTTTCATCACTGAGGGGATTCGAACCTAGGGCTTTTCCACCTGGTGTGGGAGGAAAGCGATGTTTAACCATCGTATTACCCTCGAGGTCTTTAGTATTATTATTTAGGTGCCACCGCTTTTTCCGCAATCTTCGCAATTTGAATTCAATGTACAAGTATTTATTGAATATATATTTCTGCATATGTCCAAATTGTATCAATGAGGAAGTTTTTCGGAATACGCAAGGCTTTCTGAGTAATCAAGAGTATCTAATAAACCGCCCTTAGGATGGATAAAGGATTTTTTAGAACTGCACACACTGTACTGTACTTTGTCAGATAAAAAACATATGAAACGGCACGTTTTGTTCAGATGTGCACGTAAAAAGAAAACAAATAAAAAACTACCATCAATACAGCTTTATGTAATAATGTCACAATCAACCGTTAATCCAAGGAGTTCAGCCACAGATGCAGTTGCTACTCGGCATCTGTCTGTGCTCAGCCATTAATGGAGTTTGCCACATATACCAGAATGGAAAATACATACGATGTGCATATTAGTGATAACACGAATATGCATGAAGTACGAAGATTTCAGATTTGCTCCATTCTGATAGGGATTTTGTGTATTATGATTATTAATAGTAATAATAAGTGTAAGTATAAGTATTGGTATAAGAATTGCAATATAGTGCAGGAAGCCACACGCTTTTACTGAACTGGCGAAAAAAAAGTAGAAAAGTAGAAAAGAAAATACAAAATGTGTGCTTCTCTCCTCACGTAGGTAATTGTCCAGTTGGCCTTTGAATTTCTTCAAACTGTCAGTCTCACCTAGCTGCGGAGGCAACTTATTCCAATGATCAACAACTCGCTGGCTTAAATAAAACTTCATACAATATCTAGTGTAAATATCTTTCCTTGTAATTTGAATTCATGGCTCCTAGTTCTGGATTTCTTTGTAGCAGTGAAAATTTCGATCTTCATTAATTTTACTAACCTCTTTTACAGCCTTATAAATCTCACTCAGATCTTTCCTCTAAGGGTGCCTGGTTGCCAAGCTCTGTAGCCGCACGTAATCAAAGTCTCACCTCATATGGCAGCCCTTTTGCCGATCCTACCAGTTGCCCATCTTTAAACCCTTTCAAGAAGCTCAATGTCTATTTTCAGATGAGGTCTCCATACTTGAACATAGTATTCCAAATGCGCTATTAAAATTACGTTATATAATTGGATTATGACCTCCCTATCTCTACAGGATATTGCTCGATAAATCATCGATAGCTTTCCTGGCCACCTGTTTACACTGCTCAAAGAACTTCATATATGTCGGTATCTTGACTCCCAGATCTCTTTGAACCCTTTCCTCAACGACTGTTTTTAATTCAACCCCCAACAAGTGTGCAAGCTATTTTGCGGTTGCTGTTCCCCAAGTGTAAGACCTTACACTTTGCCACATTGAAACTTCGCTGCCACTTTTCTGACCATTCTTGAAGCCTGTTCAAATCATCATGAAGAAGCGCTGCATGGCACTGAACATTAACCACTCTACCAATGTTTACATCATTTGCAAATTTGATCACTCTATCCCTTCGTCGATGGTGTTTATGAAAATCAAAATCGACAGTGATCCTATAACTGATCCTCGAGGGACTTCACTTCACGTTACAACAATCTGTAGAATTATCCATTAATCACAACCCTTTGCCTTCTGTCGTGCAGAAGGCAAAGGGTCATTAATCCCAACACGTTACAGATTATTCAGTAACCTTTCATGAGACACTGAGTCAAATGAATTCCTAAAATCAAAATAAACTATGTCGAAAATTCTTCTCTTCATCCAGTTCAAGAGCAATTGTGCTAACCTTACCAGGTTAGTCAAACATGATTTTTCCTTAACAGATCTATGTCGTGTATCCTTAAAGATGCCATTTCTTTCTAAATACCCCTTGATTGCACTCTTAATTGTTGCCTCCAAGAATTTTCCTACCACCGAGGTCAGACTATCTATCTTTACCAACTTCTCTATTATTACCACCTTTATGCATTGGCGGTACGTTGGAACTTCTTCATTCCACAGGTTCCTCGAGTTCAATCGTGCCTTCATAATTAACCTCAATGGTTAAATTATGAGGATTATTGGATTATGAAACTATTCGGTATATCATATAAAAGTAGTTGTTTTGAATGCTTTATTTATTTTTATATTTTTCATAAATTATAAAACTTTTTATTTATTTAAAAAAAAAAAAGCATTTTTATATAAAAATGTTTATTTTTATGTTTATAGATTACGTATGAATAAATTGTAGGTAATTTATTTATTTATTTTCTGAAATAAAGTGTGCTTCTGATATCCAGTGACTAATGAATGTAATCTCTAAATTATAGGCTTAACATTGCCGAGTGGTAAAAGTTTCAGTTACCTGGGTCCAAGTCCACATGACAGAATTCCGCAGTATAAAACGAGATATTCATTCACACTACATGCTGCTAATATTATTGCTCTTTTGCCTTATCGCGGTTTATGCATGTGCGCAGTTGAAGGGATTACTTAATATCTCGATCTGTTCGTGAACTGCAACGCGTTGAGTGGATAGTTACTGATTTTGGTCCGTGCAGTTGGAATATTTTTATAGGAGCAATTCCCAGGAGTTCCCAGACTCCTGGTATAAAGCAGTTGTATTAGAGTTTTCCATTTGAAGTGAAGATTTCCAATAACAACTACTCGTATTTATCGTCCCATAGGACTCACAGCTATTTATATAAATATTGTAAAAGATGGGAAATTTTCGGCTACTGCGGTACCTATAAACTAACCGCCTGCTCTCAATCAATCTCAATCTCACGGTCTGTTCCTAAACAACGCAATACGATTTCAAAGACATAGCTTTACAGTGGACCATTTAATTTTCCTCCAGATTCACAATCATGAAGCCTTTCTTAAGTCGAAGCATTTGGTCTCAGTCTTTTTCGACGTTGAGAAAGTCCGTGATATCTTCTGGAGATTTGGTATGTGAAATAACGTTTATAACTGTAAACTAAAGGGTGATCTTCCTGTTTTTATTAGAAACTCCCTGAATAATTGCGTGTTTCAAGTGGGGCACATTCTTTCCTTTCTCAACTTTTTTGTCAGGAGGAAGGTGTGCCTCAAGGTTCTGTTTTAAGCGTGACACTCTATATCATTAAAATCATTTCTAACTTCCTCCCACAGTCCACAATGCCCTTTACATGGATGCCTTCGCCATGTCTTTCAGCCATGCAGCATGTGCGTAATTATAGCTTTTCTTTGACAAGGAGCTGACTTTTCTAAAGCATATTCTGAAGTGAGACCAAATGTATGAGAAACATCAACATTCTTCGTACTCTCTTTTCCACTTCTAGTTTCATCTCAAATAGACTACGGATCTCGAGTTACGCCTCTGACAGGGACAGTGTTCTGTGATGGCTGGATCCCATACATCACCAGGCCATCCGTATGGACTGGTGCTCTTCCACGTCTCCGATTCACAGCTTACATGTTGAAGCAAACGAGCTTCTCTTTCACCTCTTTACCTCTTTCTGTTAGCCTTCAAGCAACATACGCCTTCAAACTAAAGTCTTTACTTGATCCGACCTGGAAACAGCTGTATTTCCTCCATGGTAGATAAATACTTATGATATTGCCCATATGCTTAATCGACCATTTGACATTCGGGTTCTTGAGCTCAGTAGAGCAGCTACCCTTTTTCGGCCCGGAGGCAAAGAGCATGTTCGGGCCCCTACTTAATTAATGAAAATTGCAAAAATAGTAGATAGCCAAAGACGCCGGGACCCTCAATTTCCTTGCCTGCCTGCATGGTAGTTACGCCACTGCTTGAACTGTTTACTGATTTAAATCTGTCAGAAGAGTCTGTGGCACCTTCATCTCGCCAGCCGCTCTCCAAATTAGACCATTCGTTTTAGATCTTGCAATTTCTCTTTTTGTAGTTGTAGCAAGGAACTCCACGATGTGTTTAACAACAACGGTTTTTGATGCACACTGTGATCACTTATCTGCATTTTTTCCAGTTTATAGTTATGTATCGGAATTCGAGACAATTATCCTTTCAGCTTCAGTCTTTCTACATTGTACCATTTCTGCAAATCCCTCTTCAATGGAGCATATCTACTGCGGAGCTCCAGGGTATTATGCTTGCCTTAGCACATACACTAGTGGGCAAAATTTAAGGATCAGTAGGTTTTCACTTGTAGCTTCTCATAGGAGTGGCCTGGATATGGGAAAAGCATACCAAAAGAACCTCGTGAGGTACAGAAATAATGAAGGAAACAACACGAAACAACAACGGAAACAAAGCGGTACAGAGGGACTTTATTCAAAAATGGCAACATAGCACTGGCTGCCATGATACAGATGCATCACTGCCAAAGTTGGAACAAAGGAAAGAGGTGGTCCTCAGTAGGAGATATGGCCACCCCTAATGTCGATGCAGGCTTTGCATCGCCTGGCCACACTTAGAATAATGTTGTTGATAAGTTCTTGCGGTAACATTGTCCATTCCTCTGTTAGCGCCATCTTAAGCTGGTGAACATTTTATGGTGGGTGTGATATAAATAAATAAGATCTTTATTGTACAGTTCACCGGTACACGCAGGTACCACGACCATACAATACCCTTCACGGCACCATGCCAGGGGTTATGCCGCTAAGGCGCCTCCGTAGCCAGGTGGGAAGGAGCAGCAGTGCGTAGCACACGCTTCTTGATTAGACCGGGGTTCGAGCCCGTCACCAGCAAATACGGAGGATGCGGAAAGGTCAGGGAATGCCCACCGCATATTCCCGGAGCAATATGGCCTTAGTTGCTAATGCTCCTAAAAACCAAAAAATAACTAACAAATAACAAATATGCCGCTAAGCGTCTCCCCAGAGCGTCCCATATGTGTTCGATGGGATTTAGATTTGTTTGTTTGTTATTTGGTATTTAGGAGCATTAGCAACTAAGACCATGTTGCTCCGGAATATGCGGTCGTCATTCCCTGACCTTTCCGCATCCTCCGTATTTGGTGGTGACGGGCTCGAACCTTGGTCTAATCAAGAAGCGTATGCTACGCACTGCTGCTCCTTCCCACCTGGCTACGCAGGCGCCTTTTAGATTGGTGGAACGCGCAGGCTAATCCATACGAACAATGACCTCACTTTCCAAAAGCATATCAACAGCTGCAGTGCGATGGGGTGTGGCCAATGGTACTTTGGAACAGACTCGGGGTCAATGGCACCTTGGAACAGACGCACATGGGGAAGGATTACCTCAGTACAGTAGCCTGCACCGGTTACAGTACCGCCTTCCAGCATCTGGAGTTGTGTGCGTCCATCCAAGATAACATCTCCCCAGACGAGAACACCTCGTCCTCCATATCGATCCCTTTCAGTGATGTTTGCGGAATGATACCGTGTGCCAACCTCTTGCCAGATTAACTGACTTACAGAATCGCTGCTGAGACTGAATCTACTCTCATCAGTAAAGAGTACCTTAAGTAAAGATTTTGTGGTTGTAACCTTTAGAAATAGTGTTGGTCCTTAAGTTTTGCACACCAGTGTATGCACCTTGGAAGCTTCCTGTATACAGTACTGATTAATTGAGTGTTTTACACGTTCGTGCAAGTATGCATGTTGACCACCATTCAGTTCCGGCCGCATTTTCTATCACAATCTTACAGGGATATTCCCTTTTGTTGGATTATAGGTCATTCGGATATCGAGGGAAATGAGCTGTTCAGTCTGCATAGTCAGCACCACATCCGACTGAACGCAGCTTTTTTTTCTTCTTGTCTCTCATACAGATTTCCCAGGTGCCATTTGTGAAAGCTGTCTTACGGTCTGGCAGATTACGCGGCACAGACAGGATATATAAAAAAAAACCGTATCAAATTAAACCTAATATTAGGCTGTGACAGTCGGATATGCCTAAAGCTGGCCGGGAGGAAGTTTCTTTGGTCACCCTTCGAATACGTTAGTTAACTTAAACAGCCATATCTTATAAAAGCTGAGAATTCACTTATTTGCTAATATTGTGGTCTCATTCTTAGAAGTTGAGGACATTTTTTACCTTCCTACAGATTTTTTAATGATTTTTTAACACACCTACGAAGATGCATCGGTTGTTTTTTACCTTTTTGAGAGTCAAATGTACTGCAGTATATAATTTGGGATAATTCAGTACGCTGACGGGTATGGTCAGCGTACTGAAAGTACTCTGCGCTTTATACATCATACATCTTTGTACCTTTTATTCAATAACTTTTTTTGTTCCAACTACGGGCTTGGCGCATTATGTTTCAAGATGACGCTGCACCATAAAACCACAAATGAAGTATTTGCTTTAGGGATTTTTGCATAGATGTGGAGTTCTTGCATCATTCTGAGCTGCAGATGCTGCTGTTATTGTAGAATTTTGTTGGACTGAACTGGGTGAGCATCTGCTGTGGCTAGTTAATTTAATTTAATTACCTTTCGTTTTGTTTATTTAATTATAGCTTGGGTGTAGGTGGGGGTAGTTTCTCATAGGCATAACTTGTGGTAGTTAACAGCAAATTTGCTCGTAGTGAAAAGTGTTAATTCAATTCCGTTAATCATCAGAAGAGAAAAATCGTGGAAAATATTCCCCTTAATTACAGTAGTTCGTAATATTTTTATGGGACTTAGTGAAGTAAAAAAAAGAAAAAAACTAATAATAATCCTCCATTCTAAGTTAAATAAAAATGGAGTAAGAAAGTTTTCTTTGCCCTCGGACAGCACTTTAAAGATAATCACCCCCCTCCCAGCTTGAGTGAAAAAAGCGTGGGGTCGAATTCCCTCAGTGACGCGAAGGATTTTTATTGCTTTTTTTCAGAACGTGGATGAGTTAATCCGCCTCAGGAGAGGGATGCATAATTTTTTCTCTTCCGCAAACTCGTGTTTTTCGTACAGTAAATAGACAAATCGACCACAGAACACACGCACTTTACAGGCACAGTATACTGATGCCTCATGGTCTTAGTTGCTGCAACACTCGCATAACTCAAAAATAAATAAAATTACAGTGTAACAAACTTAAATTGTTAAGAATTCAAGAATTGTTTTTCAATTATGGAATCTGTATTCATGCGCGGGTAAACGTGGCAATTCGTGGAGGAAGAAATGATAATATCATCTGGCGACCATCTCCAAATAATTTGCATCCAATAATCAGATTCACGCTAGATTAGAATATCACATGCAGCCTTCGTTAATTCAAATAATGGGTTCCCATTAAGTAACTAACTGCCTCTCTGTTATTATCCGAATTTATATCTAACCGTTTTAGGTTAATTTCCTTCCAGTAAGAA
This sequence comes from Mastigoproctus giganteus, assembly GCF_048544385.1. Taxonomy (NCBI): domain Eukaryota; kingdom Metazoa; phylum Arthropoda; class Arachnida; order Uropygi; family Thelyphonidae; genus Mastigoproctus; species Mastigoproctus giganteus. The sequence goes on from NC_143577.1 coordinate 142,923,641, forward strand.
GTACTTACGAATATCACTTATACAGGGTGATTCACTACCAGTGCGACAAACTTGGAGGAGGTGTAGGGGGCACAAAGACGAATCGGAATCACATAGCATTGCAGAATCCGAAATGCCTTCGTCATGCGGTAGAGGACGTTGAACGGGAGGTCGCGTGAACAGTGATCCCGCTGGAAGTCAGCATTTGCGAACCAGGGATGGACGTAGGCAGTAGGATGGACGAGTATTCAAACGTTGAACTGGCCCACATGCACCTCGCGTATGGAGCTGGGAACTGCAATGGGCGCGCCGCTCTGAGCTTGTACCAGGAACGTTTCCCGCACAGGCGTGCTCCTCATCATACGATTTTCGCACGTGTGCACAGAAGGTTACGTGAGACTGGTTGTTTCACGAGAGGTACCATGAATCGAGAGCGAACGACGAGAACGCCAGACAATGAGGAGAATGTCCTAAGTCTTGCAGAAGGCAATCCGAGTATGAGTACTCGAGCGATAGGCCAACGATTGGGTATTTCCCAATCCACTGTATGGAGGATACTGTCAACAAACCAAATGAGTTCATACCATCTGCAACGCGTCCAATCATTGGAGCCTGCGGATTATCCACTCCGGAGGACTTTGCTACTTGGTTTCTCCAACAGAAACGGTTCGCAAATGCTGACTTCCAACGGGATCGCTATTCATGCGACCTCCCGTTCAACGTCCTCTTGTATGACGAAAATTACCGAACGGACTGTACACCAGATCGTGGCAAGATACTATCAATAATATTCTAGACGCTACATTTCAGCAGCCTGCTGACCCACACACACTGGAACAGCTACAGCTCTGCACGGAAAATGAAACATATCACACAACTGCAATTGAAGAACCCTTCACCACAACCGAGCTCAACTTAGCTGCATCTAGAATCAGAAACAAGAAGGCTCCGGGCAGAGACATGCTCGATCCAGAAATCGTCCAGAAGGCCATTGAACTTATTCCCACTACAATACTCAACCTGCTAAACCACTGTCTCCACCAAGGATTCTTCCCCACACAATGGAGGACTGCAATCCTTAGACTTATATTGAAGAATGCAACCAAACCACGTGATCTGCCACAATCTTACCGGCCCATTGCACTGCTGCCAGTCTTCAGCAAACTTCTCGAAAGGATGATCTCCCATAGAATAGAAGCCCACTACAATGACGCTGGCCTCTCCTCACCTAAGCAGTACGGTTTCCGGAAAGGACGCTCCACGATTGATGCACTGGAAACAATCATTGAAGCTGCTACCAACTGCAACTCCAAATACTTTCTACTAATCTCCTTTGACTTTGCTGGTGTCTTCGATTCCCTCTGGTGGCCCAGCGTCCTGGGCAGGCTCCGAAGAGCGCATGTCCCAGAAAACTTATATAGATGCATCAAGACCTATCTCAAGGACCGGCGAGTTGTCATGTCTGCTCCCCACTGCAGTGTCTCCAGACCAGTCTTCAGGGGATGCCCTCAGGGATCTGTCCTGGCCCCTCTCCTCAGGAATCTGGTGCTGGATGATTTCCTGGACACCAAACTCAACAATGTACAAACCCAGGCCTATGCAGATGACCTGGTCATGCTCTTTTCTGCCAATAACAGAACCCAACTAGAAGCAACTGCCAACCAGGCCATCTCCACCCTTCAAGCTTGGGCAGAGCATAACAACCTAAAGATCTCCCCAGAGAAAACCAATTCGATCCTACTAAAAGGCATCCTTGATTTGAGAAGACCACCCCAAATCAAGGTCAATGGTGTTACAGTAAAATTAAAAACCGAGCTTAAATATCTAGGCTTGATCTTAGACAAAAACCTTTCCTTCACTCCTCATCTAGACCAACTCAGGATTAAGATCAGGAAGTATGCTGCCCAAGTCTCAAGAGTTACCCGGAAGGACTGGGGCTTAAATTAGAGAACGCTGTCACTCTTCTATAAGGCAGTTTTCATCCCGGTTAACACCTATGCTTCTGGAGTCTGGTACAAGAACGCCAATACAGTAGTAAACAGATCGCGCCTAGGAACTATCCCGCGTTCTCTTCTCCTTCTGTCCTCGCGTGCTTGTCGCACTGTCAGCACCCATGCGCTCCAGGTCCTCACTGGATCTCTTCCACTGGACCTGGAGATTGTTCGTCATGGGTTGCTCTACCAAATAGCCAAAGGAAGAGCAGTTACTTGTGCAGGTTTCACCACTGACCCAGCAAATAATAGAAACGCTGAAAAGAAGAGACTTAATGAACATCTAACAGACACCTGGCAAGAAAGATGGCAGACATCAACTAAAGGCGCTGTCACCAAAAGATTCCTCCCTGATGTCAGGGCCTCCTACCCCCTCACACCTGTCTGGTTTTCACCAGGACTCTATGCTACCTACCTCCTCACTGGACATGGCTCCTTCCAGAAAAAACTACATGACTTCAGAATTTCAGACTCACCCCGCTGCCACTGTGGAGAGGATCAGACGTGGGAGCACCTTGCCCACAGCTCTGAAATCTACGAGGACTTCAGGAGGATCCTAATAACAAAACTACGCTTCAACTACCAAAATCAAGAACATCTCACCCTACAGAATGAAGAAACTTACCGAGCTCTGACTCAATTTGCAATGGACTTATTTACCAGGCAGAAAGCGCTACCACCACCACCTTAGTATCCGAATCAATAGGTCATAACAACCATGACTGCCAATTGTTGCTACTCATCATTGAGCCATGGATGCTAACGCCTTGGACCAACTTGCACAAGACTTGACCAGCAGTGCAATCAAAGACAGGGTCCACACATACCTTGACAAATTCCTCATCATTGATTCCTGGACAAACTTCTCTCGACCAGACGTGACACATCTCATCAAGAAGAGGCCTAGCATCGATCCGTGGACTTGACCATCAATCTTGGACTCCCGGTTTTGACCACCCCCACTGTTCGTTCTGATGGACTACTGGACCAGCCTTCAGTCTGGATGCGACACAGACTCACCAAATGGAGTCCCAATGACGGCACCTGAACTAGACCTTACTGAACATGACCCATCCACCATAGCAGCACTCACACTGCTGGATTTCCAGCAAGTTGTCGTCTCCAACTGACTGGCCGTGCTAGCTGTACCTACCCTGAACTTGCGGGGTATATCTCTCTCTCATTTGTTTTTTTCGGCTTCTTTCTTCTGTTTCCTGCCATCCGTTCTTTTACTCCCCCCCCCCTCCTATTTTTCTCTTACAGAATGATTTTTTTAATTTTTATTTATTATTTTTTTTATTATTTTATTTATTTTTTTTTTTTTGTGGGGAGGTGGTTTTCGTCCACCCGCCACCCCACTCTTCTCTCTGGTGAGGCGCTGGGCATGCCACACTGTCATCAGGGGCCATCTTTCCTATTGGCCCCTTTCTTCTGTTTCCTACCCTCCAGTCTTCTGCCTTCCTCCCTTACTTTTCTCTTGCACAACGTTTTTTTTTTTTTTTTTTTTATTTAGTTTATATATTTGTGTGTGCGTGTGTGTGTATATATATATATATATATATATATATATATATATATATATATATACACACACACACACGCATGCCTCACAGGTCTAAATCTAAAAATATCAAAATTACTGCCCGACCTATTTGGCCCTAGAACAAGTTATCAGCGAACAACCCTACGCTCTGTTAAAATTACAACCGTTGCTCAAGAAACAGCGATCATCTCATTCTCAAATCTGGTCCTAGCCACTGAAATCCCAGGAAAGTAGGTGGCAGGACTCGCCAGAGTACTCTGGCTACAGTGGTACAACCGCTCAGCCTCCCCGTGGCATGGTGTGATAACGTGGGGTCCCACTAGGGGCTCGGCGGCTAATAGACCGGAGGAACAAAGGGCACAACACAATACACAGCACATGACCCCACACACACACATTTCAAATCTCTGGCCCCGATACAATGTACACCCGCGGAGATGGGAGAAATCCCAGGAGCCGTTAGAAACTAACATACCTTATACCTTATATACCTTATACCGCATGACGAAGGCATTTCGGACCCTGCAATGCTATGTGATTCCGATTCGTCTTTGTGCCCCCTACACCTCCTGCAAGTTTGTCGCACTGGTAGTGAATCACCCTGTATACGAGTATAATTTATATATTCGTGTGTAAATGGTAACTAGAATTCATTATATTATTTTTTAAAAAAATGTTTTTAATTTCGTAATGGCAGGTAGGACTGGCGGTGAATCAATAAGTATACATCATCCCTTTTGAATGACAGCATTTCATGTCGGGCTGTTTCTATTTTCCCTTCAAAAAGTGGGGAGGAATAAGAATAGTGCAGAAAAGTTCGGAACTGTATGAAAACGCACGAATGAAGAATTGAATTTCAGGAATTACATATGTTTTAAAAACGGTGTATATCAGGTGCCATTTCGTATATTTTTACTATTGGTCAATGCAGTCTGCCACATCGCCTCTGAAAAATGTGGATATTTGTTATTGAGGGTTAAAGTAGAATCACCTCGCCGTTAAGGAGGAAAAATAAGGCAGCGGTTTAAATAAATCAGAAACCATTATATTTTTGAAAGATCTGATGACCTTTGCATTAAACCAAATATAATAATAGGTATTCGCTCTGAAAAGGACGAGCAAGGATCGATATCTTTCACTCTTCTGCCGAGAGGTCACGCCTGTCTGATTTTCGATTATGCTATCTAGATATATTTCATAGAACTTCTCTTTTGATTAAAGAAATTAACATGGTGCATATTATTGGAGAATATTATTTTAATCCTGGGATTCTATTCACTAATGTGGCGTGTTTTAGCTTCCTATATCAGGGTGGCTTTTTTGATCATTATGCTATTACCTTATAGAGAAATAACCATTTCAAGAGCGTAGCGAAAACATTGTATTCATATTTTCAAATGTTAAAGAGCACTGAATAAATAAAATCCCTGGTCTTAATGCATTTAACAACATTTAACTGTATTTTTGCTAGCATTCCCGTTATTATTTAATTTAAAATTTTCAAAACAGTTTATTGCTCTGCATGCGGCGATATTTCATATTCCACTTTTAAAACACAGAGAAAAATAAAAGTTTGCAAACTGGAACTCTAAATACTGCAAGGTAACTTCTGTCGAAATAGTTCTTGAACCAAAGAAACTCCATAAAAACTGTATACTCACTTCACTTGTATCTGTGGTCCCCTTTCTATACTGATTACTTGGGGCATATAGAAGAATGTTTAGTGACTTTCGACATTCATCTTAACTTTCAAAATCACTAGACCACTACATGCGAGACCAGATTTCTAGAAATTGAAAAGCATCCTGTTAGAGAAAAGTGAAATTCATCACAATTCATCTTGAATAAATGGGCGATTTGAGAATGGAGAGAAATGTCGTTCTCCCACTAAACCATAAGTCAAGATTAGCGCAGAGACTCCCTTTTGAAACATCGCATTACCAAGTGCGAAGCCCATAAATCTTTGTACGAGTGCTGACCTTTGTTGACGGAAATGCTGGCATCGAAGAGTGGATGAGGCAATTGTGTGAAAAGGCATCAGGCATAGATTGGTTTTTGAAGAAAGTAACTCTTTTTAATGCCCATTCTACAGAGCTTTAGAACCTTCCCATCCGTTATAATATTCAGTTATAATTGTGTTGTACGGCCGCAGAAAGTTTCACCTTAAAATTCCTTCTTAAATCACTATTTCTAGCTTCAGGTTTAGCGAAACAGTTCTTTCTGGTATTGGATTAATAAGTAAATTGCAGTTAATCTATGCAAATACGCAAACTATGGCCGAAAAAAAAACTGATAATTTCCCAAACCCTTTTCCATTGAACCATTTCTTCGTAACCGTAAATAAGCCGAAAAAAATTTATAGCAATGTAACTTCCTAATCTACAACTAAGCTGTAACAAATTCAAATTGGGAGAACAACTGACTGAGAAATGTAACTTCTTTAAGTTGAACTTTATGTTGTACAGATTAAAATCAAAATTTAAAATGATACAGTATAGTTATAGTTTTATTTATTTATTTATTCGTAGAGATCATAGTTTAACCCCTGTACAGCAAAGTACTATGCGATCTACATCACTTACAAGTCAATTATGAAGTCCTTCGTAATCATAAGTTTGTATAATCGCCGTATTCCTCAACTGGGTGGAAAAGACCTGAATTCGAATCCCATCGATAAGGAATTTTAATAGACTATTTTCGTATCGTAGCTAAGTTAGTTGGTCTCAGGGGAGAGGGCTTCGTGACTAACACAGTTAGTATAATTACCATCCTCCTCATACCAGGTGGAAAAGAATTGAGTTCGAATTTCTTTCGTCAATGACGCGAGAAATTTTTGAGCCTTTTTCACAACACGGTTGAGTTAGTTAGGCTCAGGCGAAGGTAGCATGGATTTTATCCCTGAAATTCGGATTTTTCGTACAGCAAATAGGCAAATCGACCACACACCACGTACAATTTGTAAAAATAATACATAATATAGATGGCATAATGTATCTTTCAAGATATAAATACTCGTAATCAGTACAGCAATAATAAAGTAGGAAGTCATGTATAAAGTTACAAAAACTTGGACTGAAATAAAAACAGGAGTAAATTAAGATAGCAAATACAAAATATATAAACAGAAAGGAGAAATTTCATTGCAACTAGCGGCAAATACAAGAAAGGAAACAGTTCAATTTGAATAGGTCGTCTTGTCAGCTGAGAACACGAGTCTCTCCTTGCAGTAACTTAGTCAGTTTCTGGTCCGTCTTACTCTGTTAGAACTAAATTATAGAAGTTTCAGCCAATGCTTGTTTAAGATTTACATTTGTAGTTCTTTCAATAACGTAATTTGCTTAAGTATATTTCTAGGGGTTACAGAAATTAATAGTGTTGGAAATAAACCTGTATGAGATACATGTTAGGTTTTGAAGATATGCGTCTCTTAGGAACTGTCGATTAGGAACTGTGTTCTCCTCTCCTCTCCTCTCCTCTTCTCTTTTCTTCCTGCTGTGTACAATGATGTTTTCACTATCAGGGAGCATCCGACGTGTGGGTGTGTATGTAACCAACTGAGTATGGGTAATAACATCCCTTGTTAAGTCCTGATTTTATAAAAAAAGAGAAGTGTAGATCCCAACAAGCACCAAAACTGCCGTCTGGTGGGATGCACCACAATAATAAGTAATATTTTATTTCTTCTTTAAAAGAAATGTTAGCTGTTGGTAGTGTAGCATAAGACAACTCTTTGTAGTGGCTTTTTTTCACCCTGATGACAGGTGTTCGTCGAACACATGTCATCAGGGTGTACTTCCAAAATATAAGATCCATTAGGAACAAACTAGACTCAGCAGAACAGATCTTCCTCTCCCAGGTCGCTGACGTGGTCTGCCTCGTAGAAACGTGGCTTCAACCTAATCAAGACACACTCTTCTGCTCAGCTATTGCTGATTACCACATGCTGTCTGCCTCCAGGGGCAGTGGACCATTCTGTACAACACCTCCCTATTCTCATATAAGAATTCGACCTCAACTACAACTCAAGCTTTCGAAGCGATTATAGTCTCGCTACGCTTCCACTCCAGCCACATTGATATTGCATCTTTGTATATTCCCCCAGGGCCTACAATTGAAATTATTGAAGATCTAGGGAACTGGCTGTCAAACCATCTTCGTCCGTCTGCACGACACCTTGTTTGTGGTGATTTTAACCTGCCTCCAAACCGCCATCACCTCTTTATCAGGCTCTGTGAGTTCTTCAAATCCATCGACATGACACGGGTTAATGAGAACCCCACCAGGGGATTGAACCTACTGGATCTCTCTTTTGCTTCAACACCATGCACAGCTGAGGATGATCCCATCGTATTCTTCCTGTCCGATCACCAGCCTATAGTTTTGACATGGTCATTGCAGGTGGCAAACTTCAACATCCCTGACAACAAAATAGTCAAATACGTTTCAGCACCTAAATACCTTAATCCTCAACTCTGTATAGAAGCAGCATCCTGCATTCCTTGGAATGTCCTCATGGACTGCGACCTCAGCCTCGCAGTGACACTCTTGTCTAACTGGATTAAATCCGTCACCTACTATGCTGCCACCAAACGAGTAACAGTAACTCCCCGTTCCAGATCGTGGTGGACTGCTGACCTTAACAACAGCTTCAAAATGGAACAAGTCCTACATAAGAAATGGAAGCTTACGAATGGCAGTCAAGACAGAATCGCCTTTTCCCGCGCCAGGGCCCACTTTAATCGAAAGAAAGCTGCTGCAATCCAAGTAAATCTTAACCGCACTCTGAGGAAAGGAAAGCCATTCTATGCTGCCCCACATGGTAGATTCAATCATAATCATATGCTTGATAATCAAGAATGGCTCAAATACATCGCCAGGTTTTCAAATACAACCAAAGTCCCATCTACAGTTGTCCAGCTTGACTATGAAAACCCTTCAGATTTCCTAGGGACAATCCAGATCACGAAACAGGAGCTCATACGTGCCATCAATTCCCTTCCCACAACAGCCACTGTTGGGGAGGATGGATTTCCGAAATTTATGATCAAATGCTTGAGCACATTCATCATAGATCCTCTTCTCTCGATCTACAACAGATGCCTCGCTGAGCATTATTTCCCACCCCAATGGAATAAGTACATGAGTGTACCCCATCCCTAAAAAACAATTTGCCACAAACATCAGCCAGTTCAGACCCATATCAGTTGCCTTTTGTCTGTTAAAAACTCTTGAAAAGGCTTTGCTACCCACAATCACTCAAGAAATCCTCCAGACGAAACCACCTGAAATCCACTGTGCCATTGCAGGAAAATCATAAATCACTAACTTGGTAGCCACCACAGAACGCATACTCTCAGCATCTGAACAAAGAGCTGAGCTGGCAACCACATATCTCGACATAAGCGCAGCCTTTGATGCCGTGTCGATCCTGGCCTTGTTCTTCCTACTTAAGGAGAAATTTCACATTCGAGGTGATATGCTGTGCTTTTTAGAATCTCTTCTCTGTCACAGAATACTTATTCTCCATCGGCAACAACACACCCTATCCTGCGACATTACTGCTGGAATACCTCAGGGGGTGTCCTATCTGGTGTCCTGTTCACAGCTATCATCGTGCCCATTATTGCCTCAACGAATGGGCTCCTATGCTATGCCGATGACCTCAAACTGCTGACTCAAATTAACCCTGGCGACAACCCCGTTCAGCTCAGCAACAAGATCAATTCCCAACTTAAGGATCTAGAATAGTACCTGGCAAACTTCAATCTAAACTTCAATCTAAAAATCAATTTAAGGGAGAATTATATTCTCCCTTAAATCCATGCCGACAATACTCAACGTTTCACTCGCAGGGGTACGAACATCAAACGTACCCCTGCACACAGACCTTGGCGTTCTGTTTGACCAAAAGATGCCCTTTGTCAACCAGATAGACAAAATCAGTACCAGATTTTTTCGTCTACGGTGGATCTCAATGCAGCAGCTGCTACACGTCCGACATCCTGTCACTGTTAAAAGGTTCATCACCTGCACCGTCTACCCCGCCATTCTCTATGGTGTAGAAATATGGGCCTCTGCTGCACATACAAACCTCAGGCGGGTGTACCCCGCTGAATACTGGTTACTAAAATGGGCCAATAACAAGCTTTGGCTACCTCCCGCTATCATAACCACCATGATGGCACAAGCACTCGACATCCCGAGGATGAAGTTCCTGTTCGGGGAAAGAGGCTGGTCTTCACAGCCAAACTCATCACAGGCCAGATATCATCTCCAAATATTTGGAATGCTTGCTCTTGGAGGATTGCACAGCCAAGCCTAAGGACGGTACCAGCACTCGTGGCTCACCACAACAGGCTTGTACTCACTGAGAGATTTCGGCCGCCGACATCGGCAGCATAATAAGTAACAAGACGGACAGACACAACTTTATCAAAACCCTTGAACCCTGATATATTACCAAGTTCTATTTATTTCTGTATTTGTGTCTAGCTCTGTGTTTTTTATGCTGTATTTGTATTTATTTTGCATTTGTGATCGGTATTTTGTACCCTTTTTTATGTGTTCGCTGTATTTTGTAGCCTTTTGTATTTGTACGCCGTACTTATCTTTTCCCTATGTGAACCCCTGGCGCTCGTCGCCGTGATGGGATATTGTGCTGTAACTCTACTTAACAATAAAGATTTATTTATTTATTTATAACCACTCCGGACTCCAGAGGATTCCAAGCAGGAAGAGTTTGGAAGATATGATCAAGGAAGATAACACATCAGTGCGCTAACAAAGTGAAGCAAGCAGCATCACAATAAAAAGGATGAGGAACACAGCAAATTTTTCTCCTTTTTTATTTAAAGAGCAGTTATAAGTCACAGAACTGTTGCTAATTCATGAGCATTTTCTATACTTGTCTTTAAAAATGAGTCTTTTATTATCAGTATCCCAAGTTTGGAAACTAGGCAATTTCTACTTGTTTTTTTTTTTTTTTTTTTTCAGTTTTGTATTAACAATCTACGGTAGAATTTCTTACGCTACATACTATAGTGGCATTGTAGTTTAAAAAAAAAAAAAAAACTATTTGTCTGCTCTCTCTCTCACACGCGCGCGCGCGCACACACACACACACACACACACACACACAAACGCAATCTTTACACGAAGAATTCGCTGTCCTTCAATCTGCTAAAAGGGCTATTTCTATTACAGGCTTCAATCTATTTGTCTCCTGTTTTCTTCGCCTTCGAGTGACACTTGTCTGTAATCCCTGGGTGCAACAACGTATTTAACTTCCTTTTCGCTCTTGCCGATTGGAATCGACATCGCGAAAGAACAGCACTCCTTCTGGATACATTTTGGTGCGTGCTCACGAAATAAAATGACAGAACTTTAGTTACCCCAAACACAACGTTTAAGATTACGCTTCTGCTTGTTAACAAAATATTGGCCAATTACACAGTTTTCTGGAAATTTGCAGATATAAGAAATGTAGATATAGCATTTATTTCAATTGGGATTCGTGTAGATAGAATAAAATAAGATAGTATAACAGAGAAATAATATAATCGGTTCATTATCATCTTAATAACAATAAAAGATACATTATGTTTCAATGGCAAAGAGAATTTAAGATATGTCTGTTTGTTCTTAATTAGCAAAACTTGACTTTTTCCGTTATAACGTACTGTGTGTGCAAAATACACCACCGATTCTCAAAGTGGCATCCTCTCCAAGGGACCACTAGGGTTCCATAGAGAATCTTTTGGAGATCTACAAAAAACTAAAAGTGTGTAATGCAATAGAACGCATCTTAGAGCATGTAACTCTGTGCACACCCATAGAGATTTCCAAAAGTAGTTCGAAACCGTACCACGAAAAAGATTAAATGATTTTTCGACCAAAGATATCTTCACAGAAGGGGAAATTAAAATGTGGGATGGGGGTTTAAACGCAAAAAAAAATTAACGCAATGAGATGTCAATGTGGTGTGCTGCACGACGATATCCATAGTTCTTGCAAAGAAGCACCGCATTTTGAGTAATGTAACCGAGAGAAAAGGAATTTCAGTTCCCACGATTGATTGCGCTCTTTTGTTACCTCAGTTATATTAATTTTCTATTTGTAGAAGCTATGGAACGAGGAGAGCTCTACAAAGTTCCTGGAACCGCTGCGGTATGCCATTACTGTCAGGACTAGTGACAAAGCTGCCAGTACATACTGTTATGTACTGGCAGCTTTTTTTTAATTGGCTAGTAGATGTAAGGTATAATGTAAAAAAAAATAAATAGATAATAAAACAAGGCACTACAAAGTATTTTAAGATTTTTATTAAACATTGAAAATTTTACAGCAAAAAATATATAGATTTTTCATCAAAATATCCTCCACAAAATTTTATCATTGCCTTACGCAGATGGCATTCTGGCGAATAATTTTATAATAGTGTCATGACTATCACTGTTCCAGTCGATCTTCAAGGTTCCCCATAAATTTTGGGAAGACGGGCAGACTTCACGGTCTTGACGGACAAGATGATCCCAAAAAAGCTTTTCGAGGTTGCAGTTAGGAGATTGGGGTGATCACACCATAATTTGCAATACTCTCTCTCTATCTCTCCTCTTGTTTAGTTGTTAGAGAGTCCTTGAACAGATTAGATCTGTACTTTCGAGTCATTGTCCTCTTGTAACATAAAATTTCTTCCGCAAAGTCAAAGTCCAGAGGATATTGCAATATGCTCAAGAATGTTTCAAAACCTGGTTTTCCTAAACTTCCTTCAATTTTGACGATGTAGCCACCCCAAGAAAACAGAAACAGCATCAGATCATGATAAAACCACCACCGTGTTTGACTTTAGGCACTAAACAATATGGCATCATTTTTTGTTCACTTAATCGTCTCATAAATTCTATGCTTGGGTCCAAAAATTTCAAAGTGCGATTCATCCGTCCACAGTACGTTTTTCCACTTTTCAAATAATGTTGATCACTCTTAGCCCACGCCAATCGTTTCTTTTGATTTCCTGGTTTTAAAACCACGATCAGGACGATGCTACACGACCATGAAATTCTGCTTGTTTAAGACGAAGATTTTCAGTGGATGTAGACAGGGGAGTTTCTCTGTGCCTATTGAACTCAACTGGGATTTCAGGTGTAGTTTGTCTTCGATTGCATTTGGAAATCAGTGTTACGGTCTTAACTTAGTTTTCACGCGCGGTCGTCCTGATGTGTGGATTGTCCTTTAAACTTCCAGTTTCCTTTATAGTCGAATGCACTCCTTTAAATGAACGCCCAGCTTTTGCTAATACTTTTCATAGAATAACTTTCTTTATACTGAGTTATAATGGCACTTCTTTTATCAGAAACTCAGTTCATTATTTCTTACCATGTTTATCAAGAAACACAAAACTTACACTAAACACTCCTTCTGAATGGCGGGTGCTCGATTTTATAAGTTATAGTTCTTATTCCTCAATTTATGTTTTTGCAAAACACTCAAGAATCAAATACAATCTTCTATAATATTGAAACAATACTGCCACTTTCTAGAATATTCTAGAAAGAGGATTTCATCCACACAAGAATAATTTTACTGACATGATCTGACTAAACAATGTGATCGGATATTTGAAAGAGTAATCTAACTAACCAAAAGAGGATGATTGTATCATTGTATCACGCAGGTCATCCGATTTCGCATTCTTCTAATGCCAAACGACACGAGGAGAAGGATACATCACCAGGTTGCAATGTGAGGTATCTAGAGGGCCGCTACTATTGAATGTCTGTTTTTAAGATTTGTTGGCGAAAAAAGGATCAAGAGTATTGATCTGGGGTTAGGTATGTTAACTGGCATTCTGGTAGCTAAATGAACAAGTTGTGTAAGGAGATTCCAAAGTCTCCTCTCAGCCAGCTGGAACCACATAACTAGAAAAGTGAAGCCAAAGGGAGTTGAGAACAATACATTTGCAGTGATTTGTTGTTGTTGTTGTTAATGTTGTAGGATTTTAGGTGTATTTGCGACCTAGACCATATTCTGCTCTATACGTGTTATGTTTGCAAGTTGCATGTGTTCTCTGGTCAGTTTTCTTGTAAACCCATTGGAGAAACTTGAGTTTCAAAGAAAAGAAGTAAAAAATATTGTGAGTGATTTTTTGGTTTGGATGGTAGGAGGATAGGCGCAACAGATGAATTTAAAAGGGTAGGGTAAAGGTAGAAGGAAATCCAAATCTCTGCACATAAGCACAGTCCTGATTTGGAATATCGGAGCGGACATATGAGCAAGTACCACCTTTGAATCTTTGAGTGTATAATTAGGTAATTGAAATAATTATCGGTTGTGGAAACCGATAATTGAGATTCTCTCACAAAAAAATATAAATCGTGTTTAGTACATGTATATCATAGGTGGAAATGGCCATCATTGATATTGGAACTGAGACAACGTACATTCAGCGTGGATCAAATCCTAGGTTGTTTTATTCAAATACTCTCCGTTATTGCTCTATTTCCCACCCGTTCGGAAAGGTTATGGTTTGGATCCTGCAATGAAGTTATCCAGGATTTCTTTAGTAAGATTCTACTAGTCGGTCTCAAGGAGTGTAGGGCTTCTCTTGATCCTGAGAAAATGGACAATGTATGAACACGAGCAATTTAGAAACAAAAACTCATGATGTTCTGTTGTGTTTTAGAGGAAATCCAAAATAGAATAAATGATAAATTATCCAGTCACGAATTATAAATCGAAATCATGTTTTTTTTTGTTGTTGTTGTAGTAGAGTTTTAGGAACATCGGAGACTAAGGTTAGTATTTCGGAGACTAATATTTCTCCGTGTACATTGTCTGCAAATTGCGTGTTTTGAGGTCGACTTTCTGTTTTCTTGACCAAAAACCCGAGTTTCCTGGAGAAAAAAAATATGGTACCCTTGCCTGAGACCGCCTAACTCAACCACGTTGTGAAAAAGACCCATGAAAATTCCTTCTATCATCGACGTGACTCAAACTCAGGTCCTTTCCACCCGGACGCCGATTATATCAAGTGTGCTACCCACGAGGGCAGAGTCCCAATGGATGCTACTTTAATTTTACAATAGTAGAAAAATCGCATATTTTGTAAACGTGTAAATAATGAAAACTAACTGATCGGGAGGTGGCGCTCACTGAGCCTTCTGCTCGCAGAATGTGTTTGCAGTGTTTGAATGTGGTGGAACTGTGTTTCTTCATTCTTTGTGAAGTGTTTTTTTTTTTTTTTGAATTGTTATTCAGTAAAAAGTTCTTTGAGGTTTCATAAAGAGGCATATTTGACTCACTGTGGGAAAACATTTTAATGAGGACCCAAATGTGTTGACCGGGAAAGAACGAGTAAGTACAGCTACTTATGATGGTTATTTAGATATGGGCAATGAAGTTAGACATATTACGGAAGGAAGCCATGGGCTTTCTTGAACTATGTGGTGTAAGTGTTTGATAAAATTCAGTCGTGAAGTGGTTTATTTGTGAAAAAATTAAAATGAACTCTATTTAAAAAGAAAATTCTTTATTGTTAATGAAACACATAAGAATGCAGTCCTTAATTGACATTAATCTCGCCAAATAAATTGCAGAATATGATTGCGCAGTTAAAGCTTTTATTAACAGTCAGAAAAATCGCATTTTTTATCTAACGAGAAACAATATTGATAATTGTTACTTAAATACATCTCATATTTTTGTGCCTATTTTCTTAGAATGTAACGCATCTCTGCCAGTAATACAGGCTTTCTCATCGGTGTTTATTTGAATAATGAAATGTACAGTTATACGATAGATTCCCGAATGAAAATCTGAGTTATACTGGACACTTAAGAATATTGCTAAAAGTGCAGAATCGCAGTCTCGCTAATTTATTTTATAAGTTTGATCATTTCACATTTTTTTATTTGTATTCGGTGATTTTATTTTAATTATGCTTTAAATAAATTCTTTTTTACAAAGATAAAAATGCAAACCCGTAATATACCCTTCACAGTCAGCTCGGCCAGGGTTTCACAAAACAAAATAAATAACCCGACAACGTAACATCTGCATTTGTTAGACGTTAGTCAAATTGGTACAGATTGTTTAACAATTTCATAAATATCTAAAGTCTACCCAAGAGAAGTTGGGTAGGCAATTGTTATTTATTTTAGTTAGTTATGTTATAGATTCACAAATGGATAAAAACAAAATAATATTCGTTATTACATTCATTATTATTTATGATTGATTCAGAAACGTTGCGAAAAGTAATATGCGCTAGCATAAATTGGGAAAGATCGCCAAAAATAAATTCGCTTTGCTTACGTCACTTAACTTCACTATATTAGGTTAACACTGATATAGTTAAGAGTTTGCAGATACGGATTATGCTTGATTGCATTTATAGGGGGTAGGGTTGAGGTTTCCGAAATCATTTGTTTATCTCGAAATGACGCCGTATTCTCCCTGTAGTGAAGTGGCCTTTGGTCGACTTATATTAGGTGATTTATCGAGTAGTGTCCTAAGTTTCTGCGTTGCTAAGTGTTTAGATTGACTCATACTAACATGCAAATTAATGTGAAAAAATTGAAAAAATTAAAGGATTCTTTAAATTACGAATAAAATTCAATTTTGAGAAAAAAATGCGCTCCTATCATCTGTCGCATGCTGGAAAAAGAAAAGTTTTAATATAAGGTACTAATAATACTAATCGTATATTACACTTACTATTAAGTGTGATCTTAGATCACGCTTAATAGTTCGTTTTTCGAAGCTTCCGTTAGAATTATCAAAATATAATCCTAAGACAGTATCAGAATTAGCCGAATGAGATTGCTGGTTATGTTCACAAGGAAATTAGGTGTTTAGAAAAGAAGGGATCTTCTTTTTATTATTATTTATTATTATTATTATTATTACTTTTTTTTGGGCTGGACTCCAGATTATGGATACGCCTTGTCACCGCGTTGCGGACATGGCCAAATTTGGGACGGATTCAAGTAAAAGAAGTGTGGGTTTTTCAATAAACTTTCGTTTTTGGCTAGTGAAAAAAAGGTTAGTTTACGCCAGTAATTCGGGACGGATTCCAGAAAAAGAAGCCAATTCCTCCGGAGGTGTACCCATAATCTGGATTATAACTTTTTTTTTTTATCAGGAAACATTTGAAACGTTAATATTGTTTACAATTTATCCTGTTTAATAAGTGATTTCTATATCTAATTGTGTGAAAGGGGGAAGACAGTGGTTAGCCATAAATTGTGATTTAAAGGAAATTAAAAACACTACATTATATGATAGTTTTAAATGTCAATTGAAGTGATTCACATCAATTTACAGTTATACTTCGGCTATGGTGTAATAGTGTTTTTAATTTCCTTTAAGTCATAGTTAATGCTAACTACCTATCGTTCCCCCACCCCTTCACTCAATTGGCCAGAGTATTAAGTGTAAATTGATGCGATTCACTTCAATAAACATTTAAAACTCTATCACATGGCGTAAGTGTTTTTAATTTCCTTTCAATCATGAATTTGTATTCTTTTTAATAAGACCCTTCATATTCGTTAGAAAGTAATCGGCTGTTTTATATACTGTCCAATTGCAAATTTCTGTTAACCTCAGTTGGCGTGGGGAAGTTTATCGAGCTGAAGGGCTGTTACTGTTTTATTAAAGTAATATCTCCTTAAATATTGAAAGAAAAGGATTCATTTTTAATTAATTCAATTGAATTGAATCAAGTTCTTAGAATATGTGACAGTCTTGTTAACGTGTTCTTGATCATCCGAAACGTTCTATTTAGAAACTGGGAATGTGTTGTTTTAGTACATTTTTCATCCATAGCCGTTGGTACCGGTTTGATATTATTTTTCTAGGTGCAGCTTATATCAAATTCTGTTCTTTAAACTCTAATATCTCCCCAAGATTCGATGTTTGCGTGCTTCCTGATCATTAAGGTTAGGTTTCTGCCTCCATATGCACATTAAGCGAGTTTCTTAAAATTCCTGCACCTTTCCTACATCCTACCAAGCGAAACAAAACAGGAACTACCTACTTGCTCTTTCACCGAAGACTTACTTTAGGAAAAATTAACACCTTATATTTTTTTGTTTGTTTGCAACGAGATTGTTCTAAAGGTTCAATAGAACAAAAAAGAGGATTCCTTATATTTCATTTAGCACACATTTTCACATTAAGATGTAATTAATTTGGTTGTGTGCGCCAAGAAACGAATTCGATATCAAAATGAAATTTTACAGGAACAAGGACTGAATAATAAAGTACTTTAACCAGGCAAAAGACATTTTTATTTTCGTAAATGAATCTTTTTCCTTTTAGCGATTCAAAGTGTGTCAATTAGGTGTACAACGAAGGATTTTCTTCTCCCAGACGTATGTAAAACTCACCAACGACAGTGTGCTTTCCCGTTTGAACTTCTACGATGTGGGGAGCAAGTGTGGGGGTGGAATTTTGTGGTGGTTTTTCTTCTTTATCTATTTATTTATTATTTTTTTTTCATCTTAGTATTATATTTATTATCCCCCTATTCACCCCTCCCACTTTAACACCTGACTTTCTTGATTCTCAGAAAATCCTAGACTCAAAGGGGGTCACAATATTATAAGTATTCCTCCTCTGGACTGGCTGACGTTTAGAATGACAGACAAACTCATATGTGTTGAATATAACAATATTTATTGGCATTTCTTACATAAAAACTTGCAACAACATCTAACTGAGTACAATAATTAATGGGAACTTGTTATACTGCTAGCGATTAACTGTGTTTATATCTTGTAATCAAAGTCAACCTTTTATCAAAAACTACCAATTCTAATACATATATATATATATATCATTGTGTTTCTTCATGTTGTTCTACACAGGTTCCAGTAGGTCCAGGTATTTATTACCTCTCACAGCACACAATCCGTCTCTTTACTCCTCAACAGTCCATGTAAGTCAATAAACAACTATCAGCCAATGAACAGACAAATATAATTCACTAAGTGTCCCATTCCCAAAATTATTAGGAAATACATATATCCAATCAGGAACCTCTCCTTCGACCTCAGGTCAAACAGTCAACAATAATCTACCAAAATTAATTAGTTACTTTCCCGTTCAATTAATTCACAATTCCTTAATTAGTGCTAGACACTCATTTAATTGTCTACCTGTTTACTCAATTTCTACCCAAATAAGATATACTCACAATAAATCAAAATTCACAATGATTCAAAATTCAACTTTTACTTCCACACTAGTTAGTAATCTATTACCCAATTGATAACCATTCTTAGTTACTTATTTGATCATTTCTTTCTAATCTAATATTAAGACAGAACTTCACTTCCAACTACAGATTAACTTACACTTTAATTGCATTACTCTTATTCCCTCTACTAATTTGAATTATCTCCCTTTATGTATTACAATTGTACATACATATATATTTTTATTACTTTGGCACTCTCTCCTAAAATTTATAGCGTTCTCCTAGAGTCCTTTTTATTACTAAGTTAGGTTTTTTTTTTTTCATTTTTTCAGTACTTATTCTAGCACTTACGCAATTGGCTGGGCATTTCTCCCTGCTCGGTCTCTCTTTCTATCTGCTCGAGGCGTGGACTGGAAGGCGAAAGGTTGCTCATCAGGGGAACACAGCAATCTATCCGAGGTTTTCCCTACCGTGGGTACTGCACTGCTGGAGTTAATACAGCATTCTATCTCCTTTCCTGGTCTGCGTTGCGTCCATGGACTGAGATACCTTCCGGGTCGGCCAGTCGCTCAACTGCTCAGTTGAGTAATTTGCCTCTGGGACTCTCTGTGGGCGTTTCTCCTTTCTTTCTCCATAGACTGCATTAGCTTCTTCAAGGGAACATTCCTTCCGACTCTAGACTTTCACAAAGTTCTTATCACAAATTCTCCCACTACAGCTTCCATCTCTCCCAGGATTGCAGCCACCACCCAAACTTCACCACGACTCTCTCACGAAAACCCCCCACAAACCTCTCTCTTGGTTCTCTTCAAAATTCCCTCCGCTTTTCCCTCTGGCCAATCGCTGACATCCACATCCCTTCCCTCGTGATTCCCATTCGTCTCCTCTCCTTTTCCGTGGGCATGTCTTCCATCCTTTATGTGAGAACTTCCGTTTGTCCAGCAATTTCTGGAACTTTCTAGAAGGTAAAACGGAAGTTCCTGTCAGCCAAGAAGTTTCCAGATCTTCCTTGTGACCTCACACCCCCCACCCACTACTACGCCGCCCTTCACCTGTCATTAGTCCACCATGAAATTTTTAAGAGCGCACTTCCGTACTCAGTGCCCTTTCTATTGAGTACTGCCCCTTTCTTAAGTGGGATTTGTTTCGGTCAATTTCAATTAACGATTCACTTAAGGAATCCTTTTCAAACGAGAGATATAACTAAAGCTGGGAGTGTCTGGAATAAACTTTCAAATTCCATATTCCCTGACTGTTTAAACTACAATTAACTCCCTAATATAAAGAATATTTATTAAATGTTTGTAAGGATAGGTCCTTACACGAGCAGATATGGCTCCCTTGTATTGTAGATGACGACTTTGTGACTCTCTTACAGTATATGATAAATGCGTGTCCAATTTCCATCGTCGCAATGAGTTGATCAATACTTCTGCGGGACGTGAGAAATTTTTGCAGGACCCGCACCCTCACAATGACTAATTCATGGATCTGAGATTTTTTTCCCCTATAATCATCTCGTGGCCTCAGTAGCCATTATTGAGATTTGCAAATTTTCATTATTTCACTTGCAGATTGTCTTATTTTGCTCATTAACCCATTGAGATGACATTCATCACAGTTTTAAGAATGCTCAAACGTCACGACATTATTGAAGTGGAGCTCCATCCTGTTGAACGAAGTTTACAGATTAGCACATGATTTGAACGAATAATGGTCCGAGGGAAACATACCTTGCCACACAATGAAACGGGCCTGTCGATTGCGTGATTAGAAATAGGATGGAGTAGGGCTTTTCCCACTAAGACGTTCAGTGTTTTTTTTTTTATCTCGTACATCATGCAAATACACGTAGTCCGTACCAGTGGCGTATGCAGGTGTCATCCTAAGTGGGGGGGCATTTCCCCCTTCTGCTCACCCATGAATACGCCCCAGGTCCGTACATACACATTTATGCACACAGATACACGATATTGATATAAACGAGAATGCTCCAGCATCGTTAAAAAAAAAAATTGGTATGTTGAGGATTTAACGTTAGCCCAATGTGCACTGTTTTATTTATGCAACCATTCAACTTAAAAGTCAGTAAACCGTCCATAAATCCTTCTGTTGTACCTTGTTTTCCAAAAGCCACTAGCAGAGTTTGATTCCGTTGTCAAAGTCGTTTTTATTCAGTGAATGCAGTAACTACAGGATGTGGGCTTTGAAAACTGCTTCTTCAGAATGCGATATTTAATCACTTTATCCAGCCCCTAAATTCACTAGAACGTTTCCAAGGTGATTTGGCTTGAATCATGTCAGCACATGATTTCTTCAGTTTTTGCAGTACGTGTACCTCCAGTCCTACCTCTAGGGATGGCAATGCTTTTCTTCGAATTTGTCTGATTGGCTGCCGAGACATGTATAGTATCTTGTGCAGGGAGGCACCTGAACGTCAGATCAACTCTGCCTTGGTACATTGTGATGAATACAGAGGTCTGTAAAAGGCCAGAAATGTGGTAGTGTTATGTTTGTGCAGTGTGTGTTGTTATGTTGTATCTGGCTACTTTGTAACCAGAAAGGCGATCACCTGGAAAGTCTGTCCAATGTCCGCCTTCACCACAAGGAGGCTGGCTACAACTACGCATGTACAGTAATGTGCAATTTTTTTAGGGTCATGAGCCACCAGTAGTTCCCATATCGGTGTCATATTTACTCTGTGACGAAATATAGTAGCGCTGTAGAAGCCAGAAAAGTGCTGTATGTGCAAGTATTGTGTCGTTTTCTGGCATTGACCGCAGGACCCTTGATGGGACCACACGTTGCTCGTTTCTTGGACGGAGACCAAGTAGAAAGATAAAAAAAAAAGAGCGATTCTTGGAGACAATGCTGAATCCTATTATCCCTGGTAGAGAAAATTGGTTTGTGGATAATCAGCGCTCATTGTAAATCCTTCAAGGGTTTGTCCATCACATTTTCTCCAGATCTTTAACCCATCGATGTGCATTATTAGACAATTGTGTCATCTAATAACGCAACACCAAACAGCTCAACACTTCAATGATTCCAATAACGAATGTGTAGGCACAAATCTCGTGGACTATACTAGACTTCTAAACAGTTATCGTCTAGAAGAATCTGATTACTCAGCTGACTCCTCTGTTTCTTTTCCGTTTTGACTTTGGTTTTTATTATAATTCTGATTTCATATTATTTCTGATTTCTATTTTAATTTTTATTTTTATAATTACATTATTTTTATTCTGTAATCTTTTTATTTTCATCTTTAATTTTTATTTTACTTTTTATTTTTTCATTATTATTATTTTATTTATTTTATTATTATTATTTTTTTTTTTTTTTTGCAATATCTTCGAGGCAAGATTGCTGCTGCCTCTGGAGTGGACTACCGGAGCACGGGATTGCTGGTACTCATAGGGCTGGCGGGTCTTTCTCCTATGAATAAGGGATCTTTTTCGTCCTGTATAATTTTGTGGCCTCCTCTTGGCGTGGACTGAAATTGGAAAGCTGCCTTTGTGGCGATTGCTGCTTCCCAGTAGCAAATTAGCAGGAAACAACACTCATTTCTGCCCCATTTTACAGCGTCATGTAAAATAGCTCCAGAAATGGGCGTTCTGTGCCATCAGTTTACTGAGGCGGAAGTGAACTAACGTTTAGGGTTTTTATTTCCAAAATTTATGTTTTGTCTTATAATAATGAAATTCTTTATTCACAAAATTTTTACAAGGATATGATTCCCGTTACAGGCATCCAAAGAGGAATTTAACAATTTAATTGTAGACATTAATTATATTTACATACAAACTGATAAAACATAGAAAAATTGCATAGAACATCCATTAAATGCAAACAACATCCATTGAATACAGAGAACAACAATATAATACTTGGAACGTGCATAGAATACGTAAATCGTAGCGAATGTAATAATCGGATTTGGGACATCTTTCACTCGGAGTCAGTTTTAGTTTTAATGACAGTTACAGGAATGGTAACTGCGTGAGAATATGGATTTTCTCTTTTTCCCCTGTATGCCGAATCACTGGACCACAGATCGAAATCAATGTCGGCGGAATTCAGTGCGTCGATGATGCAGTTGTGAAAGTGCCGCTTGAAGGTCGAGAGCTTCTACAGGTTTGAACAGAGCACTGGATTATATGTATGGTTTCGTTTTATACCATTCGTAAAACAACATAAATTTGGTATTATTTGGAAGACAGCTGGTAATCATGCGTAGTTGAAACGTCTTGGTATATTTAAGCTGTAAGAAGCTTTCTCACAGCCTAAAATCAAAGCATTTATTTCCAACGCGAAGCTAGTGTGAATCAGTGATAAATAATGATATCTAGCATAATGAATTATAAAGGCCAGATATATCATGGGTACTGCAGCTTCCAAGATATTCACTTTTAAAGTGGATGTTTGCTCCTTCAGTTTTACAGACGTTACAAAAATATATATATAGTGTTATTTTTTATTTCTTTTTGGTGCACCACATGACTGATACTACTAAATATTTCGAAAAACCTATCCAACTTTACAAATAACGTTGTAAATCTGAAAAGGCTTACACGTACATAAAGCAGATTTTTTAAACTAACTGTGGCAGTTTCTTCGGAGTATTGGAGTAGGAAAAGAACACCGAATAGAACATATGGCTAAAAGTTAAAAAAAAAAATTGTGATTTCATGTCTTATGGAGGAATTTTTTATGGAGCTGTTCTA
This sequence comes from Mastigoproctus giganteus, assembly GCF_048544385.1. Taxonomy (NCBI): domain Eukaryota; kingdom Metazoa; phylum Arthropoda; class Arachnida; order Uropygi; family Thelyphonidae; genus Mastigoproctus; species Mastigoproctus giganteus. Next base: position 142,947,083 of record NC_143577.1, read on the forward strand.
ATTGTACTAGTATGTACTCGCACGTACACATTTCTGTACGATTCCAATTGTTTTGTTACTGAAAAAAATATATTTTTGTAGAATTTATTATTTTTTTCCCCTCCGAACACTTCCACTTGCATCACGTAGGAAAAAAGTCTTTGTTATTTGGATCTAGCTTCTTGTCTATCTTCTTCTCCTCCACTAGAACTATAAACTATTACGAAAGAGGAAGGAGTGAAAAAAAAATCGATTTTTAGAATTTTTACGATATATTATATCCCTCCCCTTTTCTGGTGCCATCTACCCCGAAGTCGACTCTGCGTTTTACAAAACTGATCGGCAGTCTAAAGGGAGAGCATCTGCTTTTCTGCCTTTTCTTGTCAACTTGATCGACTGGTTATGCAAATAGATGATTTTCGAAACCGCTTTATGCAGAAGACGTAAAGAAATACCCTCGATTTATATGGGACATGCGGTGTAAGCCTCCAGATGGCACTGGAAACGAGTTTTCCGATTTCACTTTCTGCATTCAAGAGGTGAATGCTAGCAAACAAATAGATTCCGAGTGTGGGGACACCTCATTCTAGCTGTCTTTGGTATTGATTTTTGGCAGCATCTTCAATTCCTCAGTGTTTTAATGCATACGCTTTAGTTTTTGTATGAGAGGCGAATTAGTTTAGAATAATTAGAGTTCGCAGAAGTACTAGTACATTATACTGAAGGCTAAAAATTTTTGCTGCAACCTAATAAAAAGCATAAGTAATTATAGCATAAGTAATTTTCTTGAGCTCTACCCACATATGCAGAGGAGAACATTGCATTGCTTATTTCTTAAGAAATGTTCTTGTTTATACTCTACTACGACCGCCATATCACAGGAGTTAACAAAAAATCAATCATGAATACAACCGTTAATCCTATTTAGCAGGCAAGGGCTAGAACCACTGTTCATTCAAGGAGCGTATGCTACTGCCCTCTCGCACCTGACCACGCGGCTACTTCGGGCAAAATATGTCCTTACAATATATTACATAAAATGTAATTAAATTATTGAAAAGAGTGATCGGCTGGTAGATAATTAGTAAAGTTAATATTGCGATAGTTATTCATGATATTGTTTTGCGAAAATATTTCTGTAATAAATGCGCCGTCCGTTTAATAGTACAATATATACAAGGTGTGGACAGAAAGTTCCACGAATGATTTTATATGAAAATTTATTATTGCTGCCAACCTGAAAATACCAATTATTTGTTATCTCTGTTTCAAAGTAGTTTCCTGGCCAGCTCTACAAGAAGCCATTATCTTCTTCAACTATTGAAAGTATTTCTCGGAACAAATTTACTTGCATCGATTTTAATGCTCTCGACGAATGCTGTTCGACTGCCGTGATGCAAAGATTTCGAAACAGACGTCACATGGAGCCACATTGGCAGAGTACGGAGGATGTTCCTTCTGCTGGATCGAGTTTTTCATCAAATATTGCATCAAAATAGAACAACGTGTGCTGTTTATGACGAATTTCTGACAAATCGGATTATTCAGATGAACGTTCTCCTGTTCAGCCGTTCCCATTTGACCAGACTTCAAATCCGTTAAAGACGGATATAATTTTTATTTTATTTTTTCCCCACATCTTAGTTGGTCTCTTGGTGAAGGTTATCTACCTTTTTCTAACAGAAACTACTTGGGATTTTCGTTCAGCAAAGCAACGGAAAAATTTGCAGATATCATTGAGGGTATGTAAATCTTCAGCTCGGGGGGAACCCCAAATATTCAAACGTTTCATTTTTCAATATGATTTATTTCATTTCCAAGCATCAAAACTTCTCTGAAAGGGACAAGTCCAGAATGCCCAGGGCGCTAAACTGATATTAAAACACGAGTTCCAAAACTGCTTCTAACCGAGGCAGAAGAGAATGGCTTCATGTAGAGCTGCCCAAGAAAAATGTATTGAAGAAAGACAATCAATTTGTATGTTCAATTTTAACTTGCTTATTTGATCATACCCGAAACTTTCTGTCTACATCTCTTAGACTCCGTTGTTGTACAATGTGTTGAGCATCACAAATCCTATTGCTTGAGGAGCTCTCATTGTTCGTTATCTATCCTGGCTTTCACAGGTAGCTTTTTAGTTGTGGAACTTAATTCTGTTATCTTTTCTAACATATAGTAACCTAACCACACCTTGCCACATCTATCTATCTAAAAATCTATTAGATATTTCGCCGACCGGGCTAGCCGAGTGGGTAAAGTACCTGCCCGGCAACCCAAAGGTCGCGGGTTCGATTCTCGCCTCGGGCTTGGATCAAAGTACTGCAAAAACCTTTGGAGGTGCAATATGGCCACAGAAGCCGATGCGCCAACAACTACCAAATCAAAAAAAAAAAAAAAAAAAAAAAAAAAAAATTAGATATTTCCATAAGACTGTGTAATTTGAAAGTAAAATATAGTGACCAATTCTTGTGTTACTTAACGAAAGATTTTGCCTGTTAAAATAACATAACACTTCAAGGAAGCTTACCTTACGTACTAATCAAAAAGAAATGTTTGTTTCTAGTTTCATAGTGTAATCTCTTCCCAAATATTTATCTAATTCGTATTTAATTCTGTACAAGTTCTCCAACTCTGCAAGCTAGGTGGGAACCTGCTTCAATAGCTGATTACTCTTTGATTAAAGAGGAATTTCATTTGCACCATCCTAGACAGAATATGTTACCATTAAGTTCGCTCAACACTTTTAAGAACCACAATCTGATCCTAGCGCTGTTGCCTATTTTTAATTTTGAAAGTTTGGTTGAGTGGTAGCTTCTACGCGTCACCGAAGAGATTCGTAGCATGCAAATTCATGAATCCCTTTGGTAAAGATTCGGAAAATATACGCGTTAGTTAGCAGAAATCTCTTCACAGAATTAAAAAAAAAAATGTTAAAACATTTTTTGTTAAAAAATTCTGTTTTAACAAAAATTGTTAAAACATTTTTTGTTAAAAAATTGTGTTTTAACTTGTAGTTCTGAAGTCCACGTTTTATACGTAATTACTACTCACGAAGAATCAATGGAAGATTTGTATGAGAGTTCTACGTTTTTATTGTTATCGTAAAATTTTGCTTCGTGTGAATGTAATCCTACAGTAATAGCAGTGTTTTTCTCAAATACACTGGAAGTATATTTGAGCAAATAACACCCCAACACAAACTCAAGAACATTGTGCAACCGTCAATATAAAAGCAAATTAGCAATTGCAATGATATGCTTCCCAGTCGCACAAGATAAAATGAAATGCTTTATCTCATTTGGATTAGTGCTATTGCTGGACCATTGGATGATTGCACTCGCGTTTCAAAATTCATTTCATCTGCGTACATACAGATCACGTCTGCCAAATTGATCAAGGGAAATTGGGAGAGATGTGAAAAGACTAAAAGGTTTCGCTTTGTGACGTACCACATAATCTGCAGCTGGAAGGGAAGATTATTAACAGCAAGGCGAATTTATCTTCCCATTAACAGTAATTAAAGAAAAATCAGGTGGTTTCCATCGATATGGAAAGCATAATTTAACACACTGCAGTAAAAGATATCACTAACTGCCTAAAGTAACTTGGTTGTCTGCGCAGATAACATGCAATTCAGATTTGGCGTCAGCTGCATTTAAAATCGTACTGCATACAAATAGGAGATTAATCAGTTTATCAGTTGCTTACCGCGTAGGTTATTGCTTGGGTTGATGCCCACGGATTTTTTTTTTTTGTTGTTAAATCTGACAAAAGCGTTTTTCCAGAACTTCTAGGAACATTGAAGCAGTTGAGATTAGTCTGTAGTGTTAAAATATGTACAGTGTCTTATGCACAGCGGCTCTAAAACGTTAGTTTAATTCCACCTTGACACCCTGTGACGATACAGAAATATGTAAAACGGCCAGAAATGTATGTGATGTTACGTTTGTTTGTGAAGTGTGAATGTGCTCTTTAGTTGTTTATGGCCACTTTTCCACCAGGAAGGATTCACCTGCCCAGTGACTGTCTACACCTCAAGAAGGTAGCAAAAACTAAGCATAAATCACAGTGAACCTCAGGCACTTCAATCATTGTCTTCCTGAAGGGCGACCTCTGGAGATAGTGGATGAAGTGTTGAGGGTTTAGCGGCACTGGGGTTTCCCCCAACTACGCATTTATATCATTGTGGTGTACACAGACTCTGTAGAGGCCAGAGATGTAAAACTTTGTGAGATTGCATAGTGTAGTGTTGAGGAGTGTTGTAACTCTGGCCGTTTAGCCATTAGGCCCCTAGTGGGACCCCCTGTTGCCCATCCACTGCCCCAAGGAAGTAGGCCAGACGTAGAGAGATAGGCAGTACCAGTAATCAAGCAGGACCGGCCACCTAATTTCCTCAGATTTCAGTGACGGGGGCCTTAAACTCCCACTGGAAGTAGTGCTATACTAGTGGGTGCCAGCAAAAATCCCTCACTCATAACTGCCCAGACTAAAGATACTAGCAAAAAAAAACAAACTAGTGCTAAGCATTTTTTTTTAATTGTATTAGCGTCTCAACCAACTTTCCTGGCAACTCCACCACTACAGGGATATTCTTCTTGCATTCCCATATTGTACCCATGTGAACTGTAGCAAATTTAAGAATTTAGAAGTTATTCTAGCTCGGCTCCACATACGACACATTCATCTGACGCATGCTATTCTGCTGAGGCCTGATGACTCTCCCATGTGCGAGCGTTGTGACACCATTTTAACATTAAAATATGTAGTTATTGACTGTCCTAGATTTTTTAATGCAAACCGTTTGTGTTTTGCCGTTTTAACCATTTTACTGAGCCTTATACACTCAGTCAGATTTCAACTGTCAAAGACATGTCCGCAATTTTTAACTTTTAACTTTACTTTAACTTTACTCTATACATGTATATAAATATTTTTTAATACGCACATGTATGTATATTTCTTTTATTAGATATTATTTTTATCCAAGTTTACTTGCCTTTTAACTATGTCTACATATTTATATATTATTGTTTATTTAACCTATGTCTTATTTAAATATTGGATTTGCACATCATGGCCTTAGTCGGCCATACACCTCAAAAACCAAACCAAACCAAACCTGAGTTTGAGTCCCGTCGATGACGGGAGGAAGTTTTTTGGGACTTTTTCACAACGTGGCTGAGTTAGTCGGTCTCAGGCGAAGGAAGACTTTTTTTCTCCCGGAAATTCTGGCTTTTTCGTTGAGAAAACAGAAAATCGATCTCAGACAATATACACAGAGCAACATGGCCTTAGTTGCTGATTCTTCTAAAAAAGCCTCACTACGATAACAACCGCAATCGGCCTTTCCAAATTCCTGTAGGATTCTCCCTCTCTTGTTCCTTTTTCCAAGAGGAGGGAGTTCTGCAATGATCAGTTTTAAGTGTTATGATTTTCGCCATCAGAGTAAAGTTCATCACAGAACAACTTTCTCCAACTGTAAAAAGCGCCCTCTGTGTTAATGACATTAGCATATTTTCTCACTCATGCAACCTGAGTGTTCTTGAAAGACAACTGCAAAAATCCGTTGATCACCATAACTCCTAGACGCTGGCTGATGGAGTCAGGTTCTCTCCGCAAAAGACCCTTTGCGTTCATTTTTGTCGGAACCGTAATCTTATATGAATTGAGGCTTGGATAAAATGCTATTCCAGTAGTACTAGGCACAAACTTCTTGTGACTTGTATTTCATAAAAAGTTGACTGTCCAAGAGTTAATCCCAACACCAAAGTAAACCCTTCCAGAATGCGGATTTCCTTTGAAGGAATGGGTGAAGTCTCATACTCCATCTGTCTACTTGCAGATCTATTCAGCACATCAAGCTAAACTTTTGACTTCTTGCCAGTGTACACAGACTGCTCGAAGTAGGACTACTGCAGTCTTTCCATACAGTACTTTTATCTGATCTGATTCTCCCTGAATGCAGCAAATAAACTGCAGAGCTATACAGATAGTCTTGGATCATCAGAAAAGTGGATTATTTGAACGTATTTCACGCTTCATTAGCGTTGATATAAATTTATAATCTTAATATTAGTCACTTCTTAGTGATATATGCTTTCGTCATAATTTTACGAGTCGCTAGCCACAGTATAATTACTGCAACTTAATAATTAAATGTACAGCACGTTAGTCCCTGGAGTGCCTATAGTGATGGTTTTGTATTACTGCCATTGTAATCTGTCTTAGTGTAATAAAGGAGCATTTATTTATTTCTTTTTCTTACTCAAATATATCAAGAGCGGAATAGCTGCTCATTAGATCGTGTTCTTGAAAACTATTTCAGCAGAGGATGGATTGTGATCAGTCATTGTAGTATCAATGCATGGATGCGAAGCTGACGTGATCAGAAAGCATTTAAGAAGGCGAACTGTTCATTGATTATTCGCTTTCTGTTAGCTGTCATCAGTGAACTTCCGGTAATCAGCGCTGAAATTTGGATATATACAGTATTTCACTGAGAGGAGTCCAGGGGCTGTAGTTAGCCGACCTCAGGCGAAGGGAAGAGGATAGGAGATTTCCACGTGAGTTATTGCAGTTATCCTCTTGAATACACACTTGCACACATAATACACACATTGGCCTAAGTCTTATGCCCTTAAAATCCAAGCTCGCTTTCATTAGATAGACTATAGAGTTTGGAGTTGCGTTTTGGGTGGTTCTCTATTAGTGTCAATGTGGATGTTATTTTGTTATCCATTATCATTTCACTATTTCATTTTATTACTTTTACGTATTTGTTATCTGTTTAGAGTTATTTTATTTACTGTTGTCATCTTTAATTTTAAATTTGAGATTTTCGATTATTCTGTCCGCACTTTTAGTAATTTCCTTTGTGATCAAAATAAGTTTACCGTGTAACTAACTGATCAAATTTTCATTGAGCATAAATACAAAATTATATAATATAGAATGAACAGTAAATATTATTATTAGAGGTGTTAGAAATAGTGGGCTGTGTGCACGCTCTTGATCGGGGATTGTGTGATGCAGGCAACTCATAAAGTACTCGCCATAGTCGTACAGACGCAACAGCTTTCTGGGTGCACATGAATGGAAAAGTTCTTTGCTGGATGGAGAATTATAAGTACATGTTGCAGGTGCTGTGAGCTGTATTCAAGAAGCAAAGTCTTTTGGATAGAGATCGAGGTCGACCTTCGAAGTTCAAGGTATGTTTTAATGATTTGCGAGAAGCATGCAGGCATGACACATATCTACCTTACCTTGACTATGTGGGAAAAAATCGTTTCCACATGGACGAGAAGACGTGCAACACATGCTGAATGATCTCCCCCTATTAATGAGTATAGTGTTGCTTTTGGTTTCCGTAATTAATATCGATTGGCAATGGTAATGCGGGAACTGGCTTTGGTTGAGGTTGGCTGTTCAAGATTCCTCAGCCACTCAAGGCTGATTCGTAGCATGAAGGAGCCACTCACCACCTTTTCAGACTACACTTTTTCTATCTGGAGAAAGAGAGACTCCATGTTATGTTCACTGATAAAAGGTTATTTACTTATTTTAATAAGTACGTTTCGGAAGTCTTTAAAAGAAGATTTAGATTGCTGGGTAGTAGTGGCACGCCTCCAAGTGGCAGGGATGTCAACTCATCCAATTAGGATCAATGGACAGAAAATCAAAGTTGATTCTCCTTGCATGAGGCTAAGTGGCCAGATAGGAATTGTTTATTGTTCGGTTATTATTTACTTATTTATTAACAAAATTGAATTCTAAAAGTTAGGAAAAATCCCATTCTCTGACATTACCGCGGATAGGCTACGGCCTCGGTAGCGGATTCGGCGAATGGAGGTTAAAATGGTACACTTTTTCTACACAGCTACCACTTTTTCAGACAACTCAAGCTACAGCGAGGTAAATCGTCTACTCGTCACTTTATAACGTAACCAACTACCTGTGACGTCAGACATTTCTGAATATTGGGGATAGGGTTGTTCAAGAAGCTCGAGATTGTCTTGAGAGAATGTAACTGTCAAATACTTGTAAATAAAACTTTTTTTTTTTGTTTTAACAGCCTTGTTGCCATTGTTTTCTGAATAATCATATTTGAAATTCCAACAAAAATAGCAATAGATGGTTATTTTGTAAACATCAACCGGAAATTATTAAAATTTTGGGGAACTAAGTTTCGTTGTTTGATTATTTTCGATCGCTGTTTCGTCTAAGACGTGAATCCTTTTCTTTTTTGTGATATTTCTCAATAACAGAGAATCTTTCTCCGCATAATAAAGAAATGAAATGGTAGAATATGAACTAAAGTAATTTCGTTAAGTTGTTCTTCCACTGCACACTGCTGAAACTCCTCTGTGCGCTTGGGCATCTGTAGAACCTTTTAGTCAAGAAGGATAACCATCGGTTCTCAAACCATTCACACTTGCATGGATAATAAGAATGCTTATTGGTTCTTTAATAGTCTCTAACTGGAGGAACGATTCGTAATAGTAAGTAATTCTTCTCATGATCTTACAAGTTTCTTTAGACAAATTAAGAGAAAGGGTTTTTTCCCCCTCCAATTTACCGGTTTTTTGTTTACTTAAAATGCCAGGAGAACAGATGTATTCGTAGAGCCAAAAGGGCTCTCAAGTCATGAATTGGATTGAAGACGGCGCGGAGTTCACAGTGCACTCACCAGTTGAATGAGATCTCAGCCGACGCTGAGGATAAACTGGCGTCAGGGAAGCTGGTCACTTACACAGTGAACTAATACATTCTAATTCAGAGGCGTCCGGTCGGCGGGCTGAACTGCGGCTCTCTGTGTGCTGTGTCCTAGAGGGCAATAATCCGAACTTAATTGCAGATAGTCTTTCAAATTAAATATTCTGTTAATCCACTGCGTCATATTAACCGTACAATTTTTGTTTCCATTTTTGAATGCGAGGTGTTTAATTGCGTAGAAATATCAGCAGGCCTATTCTTGTTATTATTAGTTACACACTTGAGTAGCATTTTCCAAGATATTTATTTTCAGAATAATGTTTATATTGTTCAAAAACAGTGGGATGCATAGAATAATCCTATATGTTGGTTTTAAAAGGGGAAAAGATCTGGTATTTTTACAGAGAAGCGTCGTTTTATTTACCATCCCCTCCCATTTCATTTAAATTTCCTGCCTTGTAGTTTTTACTCCTTGATTTTTACTTAATTTTATTGAGTCTTTTATTCGACGTGTGAAAAAGCAAACTTTTGCTGTATTATTTTAAAGCGTACAGAAGCTGTTTCTTGTTTATAATAATTTGATGGCGAAATGAATGACAGAACGACTGTATAAAAGATCACTGACATCAAAATCAATGAATGTGGACAACTGGGAAAAGTGTGCCTCACATGTTTCTGAATAGATGCATGTGTTGTGCAAAACCAATCGAGGTGATTAACTCTGGTCAGTTCAGTTTAACAGAGTAAATCTGTGAAAGCAGAATTATGTTTGGGTAAGGGATGTTTTCATGGCATAGATTTGAACCGTTGCTCATACCGCGTAACAGAAAAGAGATAGGAAATGTTTCAGCATTCTGGAAGTCCATATGCGCTTTACCATATGAGCCGTTTGCAAACCACAATAGACGTTTCCACCACACTGTAAGTGTTAATAAATTATCCGGGGAATATGACCGGGATGTACTACTTTCAACAGGTTTTAAAATAAACTTGATTTCATATCCGGTTCATATCTCAACTAAAATTTTCAGAATTTCACTAAACGAACTCGAATCATATTCACTACGTCTGCATACATATGTACATCAAGGAGTTCTACCACCCATCACCTTCGTAGCCTCACTATTTCCACTACTTCAAAACGCTCCCAGTATCATCTCACATGCAGATGATTTAAAAATCTTTATAACCTGCAGCGGTACTGATGACACAAAACATTATTCAGAATGCCAGTGAATTAGTGGCAACTGTGGTCCAGTACATCTGAACTCTGAACATAACCACCGGCATAATCTGCCCAAATTATTACTTTCCACAAGCCCAAGATACTCTCATTCGTGGCACTCCAATACCGAAATTGAACTCTTAAAAAAATTAGGCGTAATGTTTGACGCAAAAATCTCTAATTTTCCTCACAATATGTACATGTCACGAAATAAATCGAGTCAAATGGCTTGTCAACTAAGAAACAACTGCAATACGCAACCGAACAATCATTACGAAACATGTATAGCGATGTATCCACCCGATCCTCACATTCGGAGCGGAAATATAGTCAGCAGATACAAAATCCGCATATAGAATATTCCTTCCCCCTTTCCCTGAATATTGGGTCTTCAGATGGCTAAACCAAAAATTAGAATTTCTATTCACAACATCCAGATAGCAAATGTAGTAGAGCATAAGGCGGTTGCATCTACTCAGAAAATATGTTAATATACTGTATCTCTCCTATGCAAATTACTCTCGGAAGCGGCAGTTTTTTCTTAACGACAACCATAGTCACTGCAGTACCATCCAATATACGGACCACACTACATCCGCAAACTGAACAGATCCTAACAAATGGACAGGCTGTACAGTTTATAGATGTAGATACTGTACAAGTTGTATCTAGAAAATCTTACATAATTGAAATAGTCAACCTGTTCAAAAGCGGCTGAGAGCTTGATCACCCCTACAAAAAAAGTCACCTAAATATTGTATTAGTATTTAATATTTAATAATATAGGGCACTGAACCCGCAATGTATATATATATTTCATATATATATATATATATATATATATACTCACCTCCATTGGTTTTAACGTGTTGTTAAAACGTTGTTAAAACGTGTCTCGTTGTTAACGTTGTTAAAACGTTAAAACGTGTTGTTAAAACGTGTCTCGTTAACGGACATTTTCAAATTCCCCAACTGACCTCCATTGGTTTTAACGTGTTTGCAGCTTCTGTCTAGCAGACATTCTCTGTAACGGACGCGAACAGGCAATCTGCACTGTTTCGTTTAGATTTGCACATATTTTGATCTCCCCATAACGGACAGCGGGCGAGCTCACGGCCCTTTTTCTAGGAACGTTTCTTCCACGTATTGCCTCAATCGTGTGTTTATTTTCTATTTCCGATTCTCTGAATTTTATCAAGGTTTACGTCACGGTTCTAAACCCTTTTTCAAGAATTTTAAGGCACGTGTAAAACTTCTGATGAATTCGGTGTGTGCAGGGAGGGGGGGAATATGGTCGGCCTTTCGTCTTTTCAGTTTTCAGTTTTGTTCAGTGTCGTGTGAAGTGCACAATGTCTTCTCGTAAACATTTAACTTTAAAAGATCAAGTCGAACTCATTAATGCGTATGATCGGCAATAAAATAGTGTTCGCAATCTCGCTATAAAATTCAAAATCGGGAAGACGCAGGTAAGCGACATCCTAAAGAAAAAAAATGAACTGCTCAAACAATTTTGGCAACACGGAAATGATCAGGTTCAAAAATCATTCCCGAAAACTGTTGGACTTCAAATTTGTCGCGCACGTGCTAAAAAAATTCCCATTAATGGGCCTATTATTAGAGAAAAGGCTTTGGAGGTTGCGAAATCTATGGGAGTAAATGAGTTCTGTGGGATGGCTAGACAAGTTCAAAACTCGGCATAAAATTTCTTGGAAAACCGTAAGTGGTGAAGGTGGATCTGTTGATACTGGGGTTGTAACAGAGTGGACCGTCAAATTGGAAGAGTTATGTCGTGATTTTGAAGCTAAGGATATTTACAACTGTGACGAAACGGGGTTGTTTTTTTAAAGCTCTTCCTGAAAACACAATGAATCTAAAAAACGAAAATGCCAGGGTGGAAAAATTTCTAAGGTACGCTTGACTGTACTATTGTGTACAAATATGCTGGGAGACTTTGAACAACCTCTTGTTATAGGAAACCCACAAAATCCTCGTTGTTTCAAGGGCATAAAGTTGAATCTTTTGGATGGTGACTGAAAGTCTAATAAAAAAGCGTGGATGACACGAGATATCATGAGCGAATCGATAAGTCACTTTAACCAAAACATGATTCGTCAAAACAGAAAAATTACTCTTTTCATGGATAATGCTGCATCTCACCCGCACATTGAATTTTCCAACATTCAAATCATTTTTCTGCCACCAAACACATCTGCAGAGTGTCAGCCCTTGGATTAAGGGATAATAAAAAATTTTAAACTTCACTACAGAAAACGTGTTTTAAGACATCTCATTGCAAACATGAACAATGTAACATGTGCGAGTGACTTTGCAAATAAACTCAGCATCCTAGATGCGATTCAATGGATTTCCTCTTCAGTAAACGCAATTAGAAAACAAACTGTCGTGAACTGTTTTGTAAAGTCTGGCTTCTCAAACGCAAAATTGAAGTTGTGAACAGCAATGTCGAGCACCAAGAAGAACAAGTACTTCAACATCTATTGATAATGTACGATACTTCAGCCACAAGTGACCCTGGCTACAAAGATATAGACTCAAACCTCAGTACAGAAGATGGTGCTCTAAATATCAACGACATTATCATCGATATTTTTCAAGAAGTTCCCCATGAGGATGAAGAAATGGAAGGAGGTCATTCTGTCGAAGAACATATTAACGACGAACCACCGATGAAAATAGAAGAAGCACTCATACAAATCAATCGTTTAAAAATGTTTTTCGCCGCTGAAGGAGATACTGAAGGACTTTCGATGGTTTCTTCACTCCAAAAAAATGTTGAAAACAAAATTATCAGCGGGAAGAAGGTGCAGAAGAAAATAAGTGATTACTGTATGCATTTTTCTTAAGATAAAGTCATAATATGCATAGCACAATTGTATGTATATTATTTACAAAAATATTCTGCAAAATCTGTATATAATTTAATTTAATTTTACATTAAACGTTTAACGATTTTTCTTTCTTTCTTTTTTTTTTCTCCCTCAGATTTCTTGTTAGCGGACACTTCTCTCTAACGGATACATTTTCGTTCCCCGTGGCTGTCCGTTAAAGGGAAGTTTCACTGTATAAAGTATATAAGAAAATATACAAATTGAGGTGTCGTTCACGTAAGTACAGTAAACCTTTGAATTTCTTCAAATTGTCAACCCCTGCTACCTGTAGAAGCAACTTAGTATTAGTAACGGCCGTATGGTGCAAGAAAGCCTATGGCTTATGCTGCACCAGCCAAAAAAAAAAAAAAAAAAAAAAATCCGAACAAAACAATGATAAAAACAAAAATTAAATAAATAAATAAATAAAAATAATAAAATGAAATTAAAAATTAAATAAAAAGGAAATTAATCCTATCATCCTATGCGCTTCCCTTACCCGAAAGTACTATCCAGATGACCTTTGAATTTCCCCAAACTGTCGGCCTCTACCACCCATGAAGGCAACTTATTCCAGTAATTTATAACTCGCTGGCTAAAATAAAACTTCCTGCAGTCCAATCTAAACATTTCCCCCCGTAACTTGAATTTATGTCCCCTAGTTCTAGCATCATTTATAATCTTGAAAATTTTGTCCTCATTCATTTTACTGATGCCTCTCAGAGCCTTAAACACCTCAATCAAATCTCCTCTAAGGTGTCTAGTTTCCAAACTCTGCAACCTACATATTCGAAGTCTTTCTTCATAAGGACGCCCTTTTGCCGATCTCACCAGGCGAGTTACCCGTCTTTGCACCCTTTCAAGAAGCTCGATGTCTTTCTTTAGGTGCGGTCTCCATACTTGAACACAGTATTCCAAGTGTGGTCTAACATAGGCCTTATATAATGGGATTATCACGTCCCTATCTCTACTTGCAAAAGTTCGATAGATCATCGATAGGACACCATGGGCCTTCCTTGCAACCTGTTTACAATGCTCAGAGAATTTCATGTCTGACCGTATCGTAACACCCAAGTCCCTTTCCTCCAGTACTGGGTTTAGTTGAACTCCACCAAGTGAATAAGTTATTTTGGGATTACTGTTTCCCAGGTGTAATACCTTACACTTTGTTGGATTAAAGCAGAGCTGCCATTTTTCTGACCATTCTTGAAGTCTATCTAGGTCTCTCTGAAGAAGCTCAGCTTGACAGTGATCATTAACTACTCTACCAATTTTAACATCATCTGCAAATTTAGACATCACGCCCTCTATCCCTTCATCAATGTCGTTTATGAAAATTAAAAACAACAGTGGTCCTAATACTGATCCTTGGGGAACCCCACTTCTTACATCAACCCAATCTGAGGAATAACCATTTATCACAACCCTCTGCCTCCTGCCCTGAAGCCATCCTTCTATCCATCTAAGGATTTTCCCAGTGATTCCAACCTGTTCCAGCTTATAAAGCAACCGCTCATGTGGGACTGAGTCAAAAGCTTTGCTGAAATCTAAATAAACAATGTCGAAATTATTCCCTAAATCCAGCTCGTGAGTGACCCTTTCGAAATAGCGAACCAGATTTGTTAAACATGATTTTCCCTTTACAAAACCATGCTGAGTATCCTTGAGAATTTCAATTCGATCCAAATGATCCTGAATTCCACCCTTGATCAATGCCTCCATGATTTTCCCTACTACTGAAGTCAGACTGACAGGTCGATAATTTCCCACTTCACTTTTAGAGCCACCCTTATGTATGGGAGATACATTTGCACTTTTCCAATCCAAGGGAATCTCCCCAGAGTCTAGTGATGCTCGCATAACCAGCCTCAGTGGTTCAATGCACTCGCTTGCCGCCTCTCTCAAGATTATAGGGTATATTCCATCAACTCCAGGAGCCTTACTAGTCTGTAGGCTTGAAAGTTTTTTCATTAAATAATCTTGCGAAATTTCAATATCATTAATTACATATTTTTTAACTTCGCTCCCACAATTTCCCATTGCCACAAAAGGCTTTTCATTTGTAAATATCGATGCAAAATAACTGTTGAGTTCATCTGCAACGGCAGCTGGTGTATTTATTACTATCCCCTTTCCCTTACGTAAAGGTCCGATCTGGTTTGTCCTGCTCTTCTTGGCATTTATATATGTGAAGAATTCTTTATCCCCCCCCCCTCTTTGCTCTGTTTGCTAGTGATTTCTCATAAACTGCCTTTGCCTGTCGAACCTTTTCTGTGGCTCTATTACAGATCACCTTGTAGCTGTTATAGGCTTCAGTACTTTTTATTGCTCTGTAACTTTTCCATGCCACCTTTTTCTGCTCAAGTAATGTGGCAACTTCACTATTCATCCAACTTGGAACCCTTCTCGTGGAGTATTTTTTTAATGGTATATACGCATTCAAGGCATCTGTGATTAATGTTTTGAAAGCGTACCACAGTTCAATTGTATTCATTCTCTGCGCGATATCTACCCAGTTAATAGAGGCCATGTAGTACCTTAAGGCATCGTAATTTCCTTTTCTGAAATTAAAACCCATTCCTTTGCCTTTTACTTCTGCTACCTCTCTCGTCATCATCCACCGTAGAACTCCGTGATCACTTCCTGCTACTGGTTCCTCTACTGTCAGCCCTGTTATGTCATCTGATTCATGTGTGATGATGAGGTCTAGGATATTCTTTTCTTTAGTACTTTCCCTGACATGTTGATACAAATAACAGTCATCTAGTTGATTTAAAAATGTTGTTCCCCATGTCGAGTTTCCTTCCCATTTACTCCAATCAATTAGAGGCAAATTGAAATCACCCATAATAAGGCATTGACGCTTACTTGCCCATTCCATTTGCATGTAGAGGCTTTTGTCATAGTCTTCACAATCACCTGGTCTGTAGATTACGCCTACTCGCATTGTACCTTTGTTTCCAACTATCTCACACCATACAGACTCTATACTAGCATGTGAAATGTCTGAATCCGGGAAAGCTATCGTCGCACTTAGGCTGCTTCTGATAAGAAGCATTACCCCACCACCCCTTCTATCTACTCTATCCTTCCTAAATACATTATACAAGCCGTACTGAAACTCATCATCCCCAATTTCCGGGTGGCACCACGTCTCCGTAAGCCCTATTATGTCCGCGTTACTTGTTTTAACCAGCAGTTCGAATTCGCTCATTTTATTGACGACACTTCTAACGTTACTGTATAAACAATTAAGATTTACTGTTCTTGTATATTTAACAACCCTAACACAACCCTTGAAGTTTTTTAGGCTCTCTTCCCTGATATTAGCTACCCGCTCACGTGAAACGTCTTTGGCCCCAGAACATCTAGATAATACGTCCTGTTGGGGTAACAGATAAGAACTCTTAAGGTATGTGCAAGAGTTACATTGACCAATATTATCAGATAAAAGCGTGTCAGTATTACCCACATCCCCCCTAACTAGCAGTTTCCCTGAGCCTTTAAGGTATCCTCAATAATACTGGCAAAAACTTTTGCACCACCTTTGTTTAAGTGTATCCCGTCTCTACAAAACAAATTCCCTCTACCTACAAGTGTGGGCCATGCTGATAGAAATTTACCCCCTAAAGCCTTGCAGATTCCTTCAAGTCTTGAGTTAAACCACATTGGTTCGATAATCAATAAATCGGTGGCCAAAAGAAATTTTTCTACAATCCAGTGTAAACCACTTTTCCTGAATTTATGGCCCTAGTTCTGGAATTCTTTATAATAGTGAAAATTCCACCTTCATTCATTTTATTAACCACTCTCATCTCAGAGGCTTATAAGCTTGAATTAGACCCCCCTCTAAGGTACCTGCTTTCCAAGCTCTGTAGCCTACATAAACAGTCTTTCTTCGTAAGATTGTCCTTTTGCCGATCTCGCTATGCGAGTTCCCATTTTTTTTTCGTACCTTTCAAGAAGTTCATGTCTTTTTTCGGATTAGATCTCTATACTTGTATACAGTATTCCAAGCGGGGTCTTACAATTGCCTTATACAGTGGCTTTATGATCTATCTCTACAGGCTGTTCGATAAATCGTCGAGAGGACAACGTGAGCTTTCCTGGCCACCTGTTTACACTACTCAGAAAACTTAATACCTGCCTGTATCGTAACTACCAAACCCCCTTCTTATACTGTTTTAAATTCAAACCCACCAAGTGTATTCGTTATTTTGGCGATACGTTGGAACCTTTTCAATCCAAAGGAGTCTCTCCCGAGTCCAATGATGCCCGCATAATTAAATTCAATCTTTCAATGCACTCTTTGGCCGCCTCCCTCAAAATTACTGTGCATATGCATCAACTCCAGGTCCCGGATGCCGAGTAAATTCCAGGTCAAGCGTATCTAGTGCGAATCAAACAGTGATCTTTCTGAGAGATAAAAGTTCTTTTTAAGTTATATCGTTTTCTACCAGCAGTTTATTTATCATAAATAAGTTCTACACTTGTAAAGTATCAAGTAAGGACCGAAAAAGGAAATTCACCTTTCTTTTTGTTATGTGTGTGTATATATATATATATATATTATTCTTTTGTAATATGATAATTCATGTTGTATTTTATTTTTAATATGCTTTTATAGTAGTTTTACTTAATTTATTTCTATCTCTAGCTTTTACTGTTGTCCCAGTAGCTGTTTTAGCAATGCATGGGTACGAACAGAGTACATATTGTTATTTCTTTTTGTATTATCATTCTATTGTGGTTTATTCCGTCTTTGTTCATTTTCTTAATTACAGGTATTTTCTACACATAGGTATTATAGTTAAGACATTACAGGTCTTTAAGCTAGCCTAATCTCGGTTATCTTAATTTCCCATGGCCTATACATTCAGGATTTTTCAACTTGTTACGCATTGCTAAAAATTATATCAATTATTGATGAAAAACTGTAGCAATACTATTTTAAAACAATATTATATAATATTAAACATATTTATACATTTTTGTATTACATCTTTATACATTTTTGTATTACATCACATGGACGTCAATCCCCTACTTCATCGGGGGCTTTGAGCGGATTGACGGTCCATTCGATGTAATGCATTTCTTACTTACCCGTTTCTGTTTGCATCTATCACAGCTTTGCTATTTTTTCAAATAACTAAATTCTAAGTTTCTATTTAAAATTTTTTGGTCCATCTTAATTGTTATTAGTTAAATCAGTACTATTTATTATAAATTTATTATGAACCAAATTAATTCCCCATAATTTCTACAGCAACTGTGATAGAATACACAAAGCCCTACGGGTAAGTTTATTTAATATATTGCAATAACATTACTTACTTGATGTGTTTCAATGTAGGTCGTAGAGTCGAAAAAGGGAAGTTTCCCGCCCTTAACTTGTTTTAAAGATGGCTATTTTTATTGCGCAGTCGCGTTGACGTTTCAATGTGTTACTTCCATTATGTTTCACGTTTCACTTCCAATAGGTTGTGTGCCGATGGTGTATTGGCCGAAGTCCCCGATCTTCAGGCCAATGTCTTTTATGGTGGTTTTGTAGTTGAATTTCGATGAATTTACTTAGCTGTGTATTTACATAATTTTTACATTTATTTTATTGTATGCCTTACCTCGGACAGTGCCGGTACCGCTTTTCCAAGACGTAACAGCACTTAATTGTCCGGAGGCAAAGCTATATACATATTTACAGCCTCTTACAATGGGTGTGGGTGGGGGTGAATTTTGGCAATAGGTCGTAGTGCAGTCAGGGGACGAGCCTCGCCTGAGTGCAATAAACCTAATAAATAAGGGGCTACTCTTCTGAGCAAATACTATTATATTTTTAGCTGGCTTTTGATAAATGCATGTGGGTCTACATTGGGATGGTGTTTTCTACTATTTGCGTATATGGCAGTTTTTATGTGATATCTACTGTATTGTTTGGGAATTTTGTTTCTATCCAGCGTTATAATGAGTTTTTTAATAGCTATAATTACGTTATTTATATTGTTGCATATTTGTAATAGTCTGTTTGTCTGATTTCTTATGGTATTACCATGTACATGCTTTGCTATGTTACTTTCCCAGTGTGTGAGTTTTATTGTTTCGAAATTAAAGTGGTCTCTTTTATCATAGTGATTTGTATATATTTTGTCTGGGTGGATGGCAATTTCACTGTCTAAGTAGGCAGCTTTTTGGTTGTTATCCGGATTTGTACATTCTATCTTAAGGTCTGCTGGGTAATTTGTCTTTGCTACATTGATAAAGCTGTCATGGTTAAACACAATTACGTCATCTATATATCTATAGAATTTTATATCGTCCGTAATGTTACTTTCATAATAGTGCAGATAGAGGTTAGCCAAGGCGCAAGAACTGCTGGATCCCATAGCTATACCCCTACATTGTATATACGCTTTGCCTCCCATTAAAATGTAGTTCCCTTTTACACTGATTTTAGTAAGGTCATTCCAGTATTGTTTTTTGCATTGTAGTATGCTGTGATATTTTTGGTAATATATTTGTAGTACTTCCATTAGGTTGTCGTGCGCTATGCTTGTAAAGAGGTTTTTGAAGTCGTATGTGTTTATACTTTTAATATTATTGTTTTGTTTTTTAATAACATCCAAATATTCTTTGTTGTTGTTGATAATTCTGGTGTTTTTAATTTCTTTGATGATGTTTTTTAATTTGTCTTCCATGATCTTACTGGTATACTTGATATAGCTGTTTTTGCCTGAGGTAATGAATCTTTTTCCCGTAGGAATCTTGTGATATTTTGGAATCCAATATATGTAGGGGTATTGTATCTTGTCTATTTTAATTTTAAGCTTTTTATACATAGCCAATACTTTTTTGCTGATGATGTTTGGATTGGAGTCTATGTACTTGTATGTTTCATTGTCATTCAATTCCTCTTTGATGGCTTCTATGTAGAATCTTTTGCAAATGATACTGAAATTATTGTTTGCTTTGTCGGTTCTAGTGATAACAAATTTGTTTTGTATTTCTTTTATTTTATTGTAGATATTTTTTAATTTTAATTGATTGTTATTTATATGATGTTTTTTTAAGTTTTCCTTGAAACGGTCTAGTATGTTTTCAGTATTGGCGTTTATCCAACTTTGGAATGATTCTATGGGTTCATTGTTTTTGTATGCGATTTTGAATGCAAATTGTAACAGATCTGAGTATATTGATTTTTTAATATTTTCCAATCTAATTGGGGTGTTGGGTCTGAATTTTGTACCCTTTTTCATTGTTTCTCTTAGTGTTTTGTCTTCGATGATATTGAGGTCTCCTGTTACTATATGATTGTAATGTGTATTGACGAATTTTTTATATCTATTTTCCTGGCAGTGACAAGGTTGTTCTCCTTCATTCATATTATTAATGGTGTTTTTGTAATTGCAGATGGTTAGTCCTATTGGCTTGGTGTATCTGTATCTAATATTTATTTGTGTGTTTTTGATGGGTAGGTAACATTTGTTATTATTTATGATATTACTTATATTAACTGTGTCGTATAAACGGTTTTGGTATTTAATTATGCAGTACTCTTTTTTATTGCGTTCGTTGAAATTTATGCCTATTCTGAATTTAAATATATCTTCAAGTATATTGTTGAGGTGTATATTCTGTGTCTTTTGCCTTTGGTATATTTTGTTAAGTGCTTTAAGTTTGCTTATTTTAATAGAGAAAAGTATGTTGTGTATATTTTTGACGTTTATGGGGTTTGTGTCCCATTCTGTTAATAGTTTTTCGAAATCATTTATATTTATTGGTATTTTGCTGTTGTTTTTGTTGTATTCCTGTAATTTTCCGTTTTTAATCCCGTTATATTGCCAGTTTTTACTGATCTGGAATATGTTGTAAGTACATGTTTCTGGGCTGGTGAATGCGAAGTTCCTTCCATTGAATCGATTGTTTAATCCATAGGGATAGAGGGATTTATATAAAAGAATGAACATATCTTCCATGATTCCTCTTTGTGTGTTGTTATCGATGATGGTTAGAATGGCAATGGATACTTTGGCGAAGTCATGCTTTTTGAAGTGTCTGTATTCGATTTCGTTATTGTATTTGTCTGTCCTGTTTTGAGCGTCTATTGCAGCGTTTTCATCAAATCTGTTTATTTGTGATCTGTGAAGGTTCATACGAAGGTGGAGCTCTGTACTTGTTTGTCCGATGTATTGTATCCCACATATCCCGCATGTAATTAGGTAGATTACATTTTTGGTGTGACAGAATGTTGGTGCTTCTTCAGAATTTAGATGGTGTCTGTGCATGTAGGGACAGGTTTTACAGAGTTTGCTGTTGCATTTTTTGAAATTGAGTTGCTTCATGTGTAGCCCGATATTTTCATTGTTTATACGTTTTTGGTTATTTGCTTCTTTACTCCCATGTGGTGTGACGGCATTGTATGCTAAGTGACCATTGCTATGAAGAGACGGGTCCCGCGTGGTCATATTCGGTCCCGGGGTGCCATTTATGCTGTGATACCCATACAGCGTGTTATTCTTATTTGTATTAGCTTCCATGTTGTTATTTATTGTGCATTTTGTGATTAATGCATTTTGTTATTAATTTAAGGCCCTTTATGTATGTCCCGTAATACCCCTGGGTAGGAATTTTTTATATAAAATGGTTCTTTTCGTATTTTATTTTTAATATGCTATTATAATCGTTTATTTAATTTCTTTCTTTCTAGCTTTTTCTGTTGTCCCAGTAGCTGTTTTAGCAATGATTGGGTACAAACAGAGTACTTAATATTATTCTTTTGTAATATGATAATTCATGTTGTATTTTATTTTTAATATGCTTTTATAGTAGTTTTACTTAATTTATTTCTATCTCTTTATATATATATATATATATAATATTCTTTACTAACAACTACCCTTTCTAACCTCTTGGCCTCCTTGCGGCACTGCTCCTGCCTCCCCGTGGCGGGGCCGGAAACCTTGGCAGAAAAGTCCCCTTGCCAAGGGCGAAAAGGAGCAAAAATGGCAAATACAGACCATATTGACATGAATCACGACAACCCAAAGAGATTGAAGACTGATCGGATGGAGTAACCCTGCCCATCTTTCTTAATCTTTCACTCTCTCAGTAACCAGCCTATGAATAAATTGTCTCCCTTTGTTATACAGAAACATCTGGAGGGTATAGCAGGATCTCCCAAGACGGTGAAGAAACTGCAATCAGGAGACGTAACTTATAGAAACCATGAATCAAAGACATTCTGAAAAGCTTCTACAACAAATAAGCTTTGCTGGCATTCCTGTAAAAAATATCTCCTCACCCAACTCTAAATTCATCTAAGGGTGTCATATAGAGTTGGGATTTATTAAATGTCACCGAGGAAGAAATAACCCAAGAACTGCAGGGACAGAACGCAATTGAAGCGAAAATAATAATGATTAAAAAATATAATCAACAGACACCTACAAGAAATATTATTGTCACTTTCAATACGCCAAACTTACTCTCTTCTGTAAAAGCAGGTTATTTATTTTGTCGCATTCGCCCATACATTCCCAACCCTTTAAGATGTTATAATACCAAAAGTATGGGCATTTTCAAACTGTATGTAGAGGAATTCCTGTCTGCCCCAACTGTGGATCTTCAGACCATATACAAAATGACTGTACTGCTACAAAAATGACATATACAAATTTACAAGGGCTACCCTCCTGCATATTCCAAGACATGTGAAAAGTCGAAAACCGAGAAAAAAATAGTAAAATACAAAGCTGAAAACAAAGTCAGTTACCAAGAAGCAAGAAAACTAGTTTCACCAACTATAAACCAGAATATTACCTATGCAAATGCTGTAAAAAAATATCAAGCAGTCTCAGTTCAAACTGATGTCACAGTCCCTATTAATAAATCGATTTCTGATTGGGCTAGAAATGTCCTCTCTGAGATACAACCAGCTCTATTCAAGGCGCCTCCGTAGCCAGGTGGGAAGGAGCAGCAGTGCGTAGCACACGCTTCTTGATTAGACCGGGGTTCGAGCCCGTCACCACCAAATACGGAGGCTGCGGAAAGGTCAGGGAATGACCACCGCATATCCCGGAGCAATATGGCCTTAGTTGCTAATGCTCCTATAAACCAAATAACAAACAACAACAAATAAACCAACTGTACTCAAGCAATAATCCAAGACCACAGACCAAGCAAATAATACACCTTTGACAATACCAGCGGTAACTCCTTCACCAGTGATTGCTACCACATCTTGTATTACAAACACAAATACTGTGAAAAATATTCAGGACATAACCATGGACACAGATGGCACATCTATACAGGAAGATCCTATTTTAGAAATCCATGCCGAAGAAGAAGAAATGGACACTGGTCGGCCAGTCTTCCAAAAAAAAAGACAAACAGAAATTGGAACGCCATAAACCAGTCACTTTCAAAAAGCAGTCAGAATCAGCTCCATCAACTAAACGCAAATAATGCCTTGTATTTTACAATGGAACTGCAGAGGCTTTCGTTGCAATACAGACGATATCCAAGATCTGATTAATCGATTTTCTCCAGTTGCCCTTTGTCTTCCGGAAACTTACTTAACTTTGCAAATTTCTCCTTCGATAAAGAACTATTGCCTTTATCGAAGGGATCGTAATACAACAAATGCTGCCCAGGGTGGTGTAGCAATCCTGATAGATTCAGATTCCAATTAAACATATTCCACTTCAAACTGAAATAGAAGCTGTTGCTGTGCGTATAACTCTCCATATTGAAATAACATTAATATCAATCTACTTACAGCCAAACCGTACCTACTGTTTAAAAGATCTTGAAGACCTTCGTATACAGATATCTCCACCTCTCTGTATGTTAGGGGACTTCAATGGGCACCACCCCTTATGGGGCGATCCTAAATTAGATAGACGAGGTCGACTCATTGAGAGCCTAATAGAGGCAGTAAACCTCACCATACTCAATACTGGCACACACACTCACGTTCAGCTCCCAAATGGACATACCTCAGCCATAGAACTCTCCATTTGTTCTCCATTACTCGTCCCGACCATAGAGTGGTATGTTTTAAATTATTCAATGGGTAGTGATCACTTTCCAATCCTATGCAACTTGTTAATAGCACAGGCTCCTCCAGCTCAACCCTGCAAAAAATGGTAATTTGCCCTAGCAAACTGGGCAAAATTCCAGTCATCAATATCTTTTGATGAGGAAAAAATCCGTCTCCAGCCTATCGATGATGCGATAGAATACATCACGTCACATCTCCTAAATGTGGCTAAAGACACAATACCACTATCAAATCCCTCGGTTCGTAAGCATTATAATTATTGGTGGAATGAGCAATGCACAAAAGCCAAAAAAACAAAAAAAAAAAAATAAAAAATAAAGCCTGGAATGTGTTTCGGCAATATCCAACACCACCCAATCTAATAAATTATAAGTCAAAGGCAAAAGCACGTTTCATACAAAGGCAAGCCAAGAAAGAATCCTGGATCCGTTTTGCATCAAGCAAAAAAATATGGAAAAAATTAGACAGCTTTCTGGTAAGTTTCCTACCGTACCTTCACCAATTCTGTCCTGTAATGGGCGAGATCTATCTAGTTCTTTAGATATCTCAAGTGCTTTGGGCAACAATCTCAGCGGCAGCAGTTTATACTCCATCGAGAGAATTAAAAACACTGCAGAGCAGCACTCTATTAACTTCCAAACTGCCCTCCTTCTGCCATATAACAAACCCCTACAATATTCCGAACTCTTGCATGCTATCGGAACAGCCCACAATTGTGTTGCCTGACCAGATGGAATCTATTACGTCATGCTACAACATTTTGATAACAAAGCTTTGCGTCTCCTGCTCTTTTACAATCGTATTTTTCTAGAAAATGTCTATCCAACTTCTTGGCATCATTCTACTGTTTTGTTATTCCTAAAACCTGGAAAAGATCCAACCAATCCCCATAGCTATAGACCAATATTCCTCTCAAGCTGCCTCAGCAAAATTCTAGAAAAAATTGTCCACTGTAGACTCGTCTGGATCATTGAGTCAGAACAGTTAATGAGCAATAGTCAGTATGGCTTTCGTCAAAACAGGACATGCTTGGGCTTTATGGTTAAGGCTGAATTCGCCATTCGTAATGCCTTTATTAAGCATGAACATCTAGTAATGGTTTCCATAGATATAGAGAAGGCTTTTGATACCACCTGGCGGCATGGCATACTAACAGATCTTTACTCCCTTGGTCTGCGAGGCAACCTTCCTATATTTGTAAAGCATTTTCTACACACTAGATCGTTTCAAGTTCGATACCAACATGCCTTCTCTGCAACTTTCATTCAGGAAGAAAGGTGTTCCACAGGGATCAGTACTGAGTGCCACTCTTTTTGCCCTTAGAATAGATTATATCACTAAACAACTTCCAAATACTGTAGAAACTTACTTTTGTGCAGATGACCTTTCCATCTCCTGTCATTCGCAAAATATGACATCTATTGAACAACAGCTTCAGATATCACTAAATAAAATACAGCAATGGGCCAGCCTTAACGGCTATAGGCTTTCGCAGCAGAAAACAGTTGCTATCTATTTTTGTAGACAACGCAAATTTAATCTGGATCCTGAACTTCACATCTCTAATATCTCCATCCCAGTCACTAGTAACATTAGATTTCTAGGTTTAATCATGGACAAGCTAAATTTCTTAGAGTACATTAAAAAAGTACGTACTGCCTGCCTAAAAAAGATAAACATACTCAGAGCACAAACGTGGGGTGCAGATCGTACCTCCCTTATTCGATTGTACAGGGCATTAATCAGATCCCGTCTTGATTATGGAGTTCCCATTTATGACTCTGCCAGAAAGAGCGCCTTACGCTGGCTTGATACAGTTCAACACAGTGCACTGAGGATTGCACTTGGCGCATTCAGAACATCGCCAGCACATAGCCTTTACATTGATACTCACGAGCCGCCACTATCTTTACGTAGGAAATTGCTATTGCTGAAGTATTCTGTCAAGATACAAGGTTGTGCCTCGCATCCCATTCAGCCATATCTTTTCAATCCACCATTAGAAAATCTATACAGAAATAAACTTAGTATAGTAAAACCAGCTGGTCATCGCCTTCTTGAACTACTGGAGGTTTGGAATGTTTCCATCCATACCGTACAACAGGTAGCAACTTGTACTCAACCACCATGGGTTCCATCTCCTATACCGACCTGTGACACTTACCTCTGTCTGTGGGAAAGAATATTTTGCAATCATCAAATATCAGACAAATTCATGCGGTTCACACTCAAAAATATATTGAATTTTTACTAATATACACAGATGGCTCTAAATCCAATTCAAAAGTTGGAGCAGCTGCAGTGTTTCCGAATACAATTGTATCAGCAACCCTTTCTTCTGAATTCAGTATCTTTTCAGCTGAATTATTCGCATTTAAACTAGCTTTAAAAAATCTCTCTCCTAACTGCTCTTTAAAATCAGTAATTTACACTGATTCCCTCAGCTCAATCAAGGCTTTGCGTAATTCCTCGGATAAATTTCACCCTGCTATAAATTAAATTAGAAAATTATTACTAAAGAGTAAAGAACGCCACTAACTGGTCACCTTCTGCTGGATACCAGCGCATTCTGATATTTTAGGCAATGAACAGGCTGATAAAGCTGCAAAAAACCGAACCAGCTTAGATTTAACCAATATACCTGTTCCAGCTTCAGACTGTGCACTAATGATTCATGCTGCATGCCTATCAGAATGGACAGCACTAATAATGGACAACTAATAATAAACTCTTTCAGATTAAACAGGTTTCGAAAATCTGGCTCTTCAGTGTCCGGACATCAAGACGAGAATGAGTAATTCTTTCAAGAGCAAAAATAGGTCATACTTACCTGACCCACCTTCATTTACTCACAGGAGATGATCCACCACAGTGTCCACATTGCTATATAAATATGACTGTTAAACACATTCTCATTGACTGCCCCTATTATAAACAAGACAAAATTTCAACCCTACAATCACTGGTTATCCTTCAACAACCAATAACCCTAGAGAATTTGATTGGTGACAAGGACAATATATCTGAATTTTTCCGTTTTCTGAAGCAAACTAGAATTTTTAATCGTTTCTGATTAAGGACTTTTCAGACAGTACGATTCTTTCTCTTTTCCTTTAATATAAACGAATAAGCGCATTATAGCCAAAGTAGCTTATGCGCCATGAAACCCCCAGAAAAACAACAACAATGGAATATTTGTTTTCAAGGAATCTATGGTTATCGCTTTAAATGTATTCCATAATTCTAATATATTTTCCCTCAATCCCTCCCCATGCAATCTGCGCAATTCACAGATGCCTTAAACTGCTCAAGTTCCCTTTTCTGAAATGAAACCAGTGCCTTTAACTATTGCAACATCCATCTTCCACTTCGAGCCAAACACTGCGTGATCATTACCAACTAATAGTTCTGGTGATGTCCTCTGATTCTTGAGTAATGATGAGGTCTAAAATATTTTACCCCTAGTATTTCCTCTGACATGCTGGTACAAATAATAACACTGAACGGGAAAAAATATCGTTTCATATATTTTAAGAAAATGCTACATACAGTACTACATATTGAACGGCGGGTCTATTAACTGAATTCTATTCACAAGAGCGTTTATCTGATTTAAAAAAGCACTTTAGTCGTTTTTTTGTCTTCTGTAATTGGTGTTTCTGTACGAGATTCCAACAGTAGTCTGCCAATACATTCGAATTCTATTTTCCCTGCTATCTTCTTTTCCATTTGAGAATTATCTTGGTGGAATCTTTCACAGTGTTCATAGGAGACCGTTCCCAAGTTTCAGGAAAAAAAGTCTAAATGGGAATGTAGGAATGAAGGTGTTAAACATGTTGGATCCGAACTCTCTGTATGCTAAAATTAGCTCGTCTACAATTTCAATGTAATTTTGTAATTTATCATTGCCTAAAGAGTTCGGAAGACGTTTTCGAATGCCTTCCAGGCTCTTATTTCTGTAGCATTTAATTTTTTAATGAATTCCTCATCTTTGAAGAGCAGTTTTATTTGAGGACCCGCAAAAATTCCTTCTCTTTTATCTTGGCCTCACTGATTCGAGGAAACTTTACCTCAAACAGTAAAATCCTTCTTTTCTGTCCATCGCTTTCACAAATATTTTTTATCATAAGTATTTTTGACTTATCCAGCAAAGGTGGATATGTTACATTTTTCTGGCCCGGTTTAATTTCCAAACGGTCTGTCCATTTTCTTATCCTGTACTGGCAATCCTTCGCTCGGCTTACCCGCTCTCATAAAAATCAACAGTATTTAGTGGACGCATCTTGCAACCCAGTCAGGAAAGCTACCACTTTTAGGTTGACACAGATATTCCATTTGTATCCTTGATAGCATATGGTATAGATGGATACTTATTTCCATATTGGAGGAAAAACTACTTTAAAACTGACCTTGGATGAATCAATAGAAAGCCTACACTGCTCGAAGACGTGCTCCACATGTAACTCTTTCATTAATTCCTGGACTTTGTTACAAGAAACCAAAGCTCCATCCATTAGTAAAAGGTCGTTATATTAGATTTCCTCTTCTATAAAAAGACACCTCGACACCCTTTTCAAGACGATTCCACCGCTCAAGCAGTGATCCTAGAATTGAGCCTTGGTTTTTGAAAGGTCAAAATCTCCGACGAAATCATTCAATTCTGCCTGAGTGATTAGTTGCGGCTTTGTAGTTTCAAGAGTTGAAAAGTTTGGATCTGTACTCGTTCTGGGTTCCGCATCTTCTGGAGACTCCTTTTTCGATCCTGAATCAGAGCCAAGTCCATAAGTTTCTGGTGCCTTTGGCACTAGCATTGCATAATCGTGAGGAACCGGCCTTAGAGCAGAAAGTACGTTGGGATACTCTACTTTATGCTTGGATTTCCCAAAAAAACCAGAAATATTGGTCATGCAAAAGTAACACTCGTTTGTCGAAGTTCCCGCCACATCACTGGAACAGCAAAATGCATCGATTTATGACTACCTCTAAGCCATCCTGTTAATATCCTTGAACATAAGCTACAGGAAATCTTCGGAGCCCATACTTTATCTTGGTCTGCGACTTTACATCCAAAATAGTTAATAGGCTTTTCTCACAAGTTTTGATAGTGACTTCCGCAGGCTTAAGGAAAACTTCCGCACATCTATCATGTAGCCATCCGTCAACTTGAATTTATGTCCCCTCATGCAAGTGGAAAAATACCATTAACATTCAGCTTACTCAATACAGTCAAGGTGTTAAACACTCAATCATATCTCCCCACAGATTCTTGGTCTCGAGACGCTGCAATTTGAAGAACTGAAGACTTTCTAGGTAAGAGCATCTACCCTTCACCAATCTAGTTGCCCTTCTTTGCAACCGTTCCAGCAGATCTACAAAATTTGTACATCCTTCCTGAAGTGGGGCCTCAAGATCTGTATACAGTACTCAAGATGATGTTGCCTAACCATGGCCTTATACAAAGGGATGATCATCTATCGCTGCTAGAAAAGTTTCTGTATATCATTGACAAAACCGCGTGAGCTGTGCTGGCAGCATGTCTGCAGTGCTCAGGGAATTCCATGTCTGACTGAACAATTACCCCTAGGTCTTTTTCATTCTTCAGTGTCCTGAGTGTAGTACCACACAGTTGATAAATTACTCTGGGGTTACTGCTACTCATGTGCAGTACCTTGCATTGTCAATATTAAACTTCAACTGCCATTTTTTAAGTCCACTGACCCAATTTTCCCAGATCTTTTTGTAGTACCGCACCCTGATGACTGTCGTTAGCAACCCTGCTAAACTTTGTATCATCTGCAACTTAGACATTAAAAAGCCTGATATACCTTCGTTAATATCACTGATGAATATTGAAAACAACAATGGGCCCAGCACTGAACCCTGGGTAACTCCATTAATAACATTAGTCCAAGGAAGGGGTACTGCCTTCTCAAATTTATTAAACAAATAAATAAATCAGTGTCATTATATTATTAAATAATAAATACATAAATATATACATGCAAGGTGATACAAGGTGATACAGTCTGGCAAAATAAGTTAAATAGCCAACTACTACAATTTTTACTAATCGAAGAGCAGTCATCGGAAGAAGGCTGTTCGGTTTGTTGAATTATTTGAGTCTTTAGCTACCAGTGAGGTTATTGTTGAAGACAAAGGTGTCTTCATTATATTCTTAAAGATTCTTATTATGCATCACAACCTTGCCCTTACATATCTTCACCTGAAAGAATAAAATAATCTGTTGTTACAAATGTAAAAGTATATGGACTGGAACGTTTAGATTCACACGATATAGATTTCTGTGGATCAGATCGTAATGTAGAATTTTTGATTTTGAATCTCGTGGAAGGTGATAGCGATCAAAAATTAGGCACCTGTAGAAGTTATAATCTAACAGAATAGCTATTGCGATTGTAACTCTGTATGTCAGGCTCTGCTTGCCCTTGCTTGTCGCAAGGAAGCATAGGGATGATTAAGATTAATTTGGAAACTAAGATGCATTTCCTCAATAGGAAGTGGCCTTGAGTGAATGGCAAAAGTCTGAGAAATCAGCTTAGTCTGCTGTCTCACGAAAATTAGGAAGCAGTAATTAAAAATGCATGCACGTTTTGCATTAATTAACAATTAAGCAATACTGAGAGTTGTTTTATTGTGAAACATCTTCCGAAACACTAGGTTAGAAAGAATTTTTCTAAATGCATTGACGTCAAGACAAATTAATGCATCACGAGGTGTAACGGTAATTAGACCGTGCATATGTTAAAAACCTGAGGTGTATTTAAAATATCACAATTAACCATATTTCCCACACCTTCGTGTTACCACATGCTACTTTTCCTGAGAAATCCCTTCATAATTTAAGGAACGAAATCGTTCCTGAAATTATACGATTTCTTCTTTCTTTTAATTCATGGACTGATGTGATACCTCATTTACCTACCTAAGTTTACCTGGGTCACTACTCACTCACGTGAAATTAGATGGCCTTTCATAAACTGCGTGAGTTGCTGAACTTTATCTTTCACGCCAATGGTCTAAACGATTTACTTTTTTATGTCTAGGTTAGTGTTGCAGGGAGCACTTACTCTAACTCGTGTAAGGATGTATAGCATCGGCACGTGCAGCAGTTCCCATATGTTTTCCAGGTCTGATGCCCACAGTTAATGAGGCAAAAAAACAGAACTTCAGTTTGCCGTAATTACTGGGAATCCTGTACGAAGAACCAACAAAGAGATGGCAAAAGACGACAATAGATTTGTTTAAAAAGAATGCGTTCTGTCTTTCTTGATTCAGGTATTCTTTTCGCGTGGGAATCTTAATTATAAATACCAGATACTGTAGGTTTATGCAAGTATTAAGTGAAGAAACGGAGTCAGTAAAAAAAGAAACAGTAAAAAAAAAAAATCTACAAAAAGGTTATGTAAATTAAAACCGTCCACCAGAGCGATACAAGAATTCCGGCCATCTGTAAATTAGTTATAGCTTAAATTAAGAGGAGGAAATTGTGTCCTTTTTGCAGGAATGAATCGCGTTCTTAAATTTTTTCTGCAATTACAATTAGGAAGAATCCTTCACACATCGAGTTTCTCGTTATACAAGTATTTTAATGAGCGAGAGATTTCTAGACAAAACAGTCGAATAGTACACACAAACAAACTAGCAATTACACGGAGAGAGAGACTGAAATGAACAGAATATATAACAATATGTTAACTAGTCTTTTAGACTGTATTAAAACGTGCACAAGATTAATTACTTTCTCACAAACTATACATTTCATGTTTTTTTTTTTTATTCTTTCTAGATTATGCTTTAGCGAATTCTCTCTCTCTCATTTGTCGCATATACTTCAGACAACTCTTACAGGAGACCTGTCTTCTTCGTCTCTACATTATGGAAGATCTACCAATCCTTTGATCACAAAACATTGGCAGCTGGAGCGATGCGATTAATATCTACCCATTTTATATTCTCGGATATTCCAATCGCTTATCCCTGTTGCTCGTTACATTGAGAAGCCTACAACTGTGGAGTTTAAGTTTTAATATGTATTTGGGTCGTTAAACATCTATTGAAACAGACCTTAGTACGAATTCTCTCCCGATACTTTTGGATTTTATTCAAAATAACTCAGCGGCAGATGAGATTACAACATAGTCAATGGCCTTAGAAGTGACATATGATGCAAGGAAGAAAGCTTATACAGCATTAGACAAAAAAAGGAAGGGAAAAACCCACTTCTTGTATGAACGAGTTATCAGCAATTATTTGTAAAATTATTATGTATTTTTCTATAGCACAGCAACGGCAGCAGCTTCTTTATTATCAGTGAGTTAAAGAGGACATGTGAAAGCACATCATTCAAAATGCACTAAAATCCATAAACTTCAGTTTTATTTGGAAATAAACATTTCCGAATAAAAATAATCAGTTTAAAAATAATAATAAAAAAATATATATAGAATATATAATATATAGAAAACATAATATATAGAATATAGAAAATACAATTTATATAGAAAAATAATGTTTCAAATCCATTACAGAGAATTATGGCCCCGTGTGTCAAGCGATTTTATAGTGTGTGTTTAGAGCGAGTACTAGCTTATCAAACTTTTTCCCTGTTTGCAATATTACTATTAACCCCGCTTGCAACGTTACTGCTATCTTCGCTGGCGACGTACTACTCTTCGGATCGCTTGGTTACTGGTTTGCACCGCTCCTGCCTCCACATGGCGTGGCCAGTAACCTGGATGAACGGTATTCTCCAGGGGTAAAAGGAGCAACCATGGATTTAAACTACTGTCCACCTCTAGCGCCTTCAAGCTGAAGACCAGAAACATCCAATAATAATGACTTGAACCAACCTTAAAGGCTTCGAAGGGAAGAAGAGTGGCTTGACATGCCAAACCTTTTTTAATACATTCCCTATCCACCTACCCTGCGGGCAAGTTATCATTTCTAATTCAAAGATATTTGGAATTCATCGTAGGATTACAATCTGGAGACCTGACTGAAACAGCCATCTCAAAACATTCTGAATGGCTGCTAAAAACACAACGACATTTGGTTGACTTCCAGTATCTATTACACTCCACACAATTCCTTAAATTCATAGAAAGGAGTCATCAAAAAGTGGAACCTACTTTTAATTTCTGAATAAGAATTAGTTCAGGAACTTAGCAATCAAATAGTAATGTGACAGTGAATAATTACCAAAAAAGATGGATATCTCATTCCTACTGAATCCATAATTCTAATATTTAGCAATACAGATTTGCCATTCACGGTAAAAGCTGGCTATTTAAATTGCCGAATTCCGCCCTTATATTA
The DNA here is from genome assembly GCF_048544385.1 of Mastigoproctus giganteus. Lineage (NCBI taxonomy): Eukaryota > Metazoa > Arthropoda > Arachnida > Uropygi > Thelyphonidae > Mastigoproctus > Mastigoproctus giganteus. The sequence goes on from NC_143577.1 coordinate 142,980,285, forward strand.
GATGTTTTAAATTCCAGAAATATGGCCACTCTCAACAGGCAAGCAGAAGCGACGCCATTTATCCTATTTGTAGATCAAAAGACCATACGCAAGCTGACTATTCAAACTCGACTCCCATTTGCCCCAACTGCAAAGGAAGCCACTCTACCTTTTCTAAATCATGTGAGGTATGAAAAACTGAAGAAAAATCCAAAATAGAATATAAAGTCACATATACTAATAAAGCAGACATTTATGTTCACCATACCTAGTCGATCCTATGCGCCTGACACCTTGGATCTTTCTTTCACCTGCAGTTCAAAGAGATGTGTCAGTACCGCCTAAGGCATCTCTAGCTAACTGGGTTAAAGCAACTCTATCAAACTCTGGAAAGATACGCCTAAAATTAAAACCAGCGAGACCACTACGATTTGTATCCCAAATGATACTCCAAAAGTCTCGCATGACACTGAAAAATTGAAAACTGCTAAAGATTGTAAGAAAACCGAAGATGTACACTGAGATTACGAGGAACTCATACTAGAACTTCATGTGAACAACACTTTTCGTATTGGACTCTCCATCTTCCCGAAAAAAGACCAGAAAAATGTCCCGCATACAATAAACCAGGGGTGGCCAACGAGTCGATTGCGGATTTAATTTCAGTCGATCACGACGAATTTTAAATATACAGTCATCCCTCGATTTGTGCACCTTGTGCAAGGAAAGTTTTGAGATGGTAGATCGTGGCACATTTTGAAGGGATAAAGTAGATCGCATCACAAATTAAGTTGGCCACTCAAGGAGTGTCCAACTTAATTTGTAAATAATGCACGACATCATCTCTACCATTTTCCCATTCATAATTCAACAACCTCATTACACAACTCCCAATTGCAGTTGTCTCTTCGGTGATTTTATTGGCCACCATCCATTGTGGGGATCTGCTACAATGGACACGAGGCAAATTGATTGAATAATTTATGATTAATAGTTATCTTCATTTACTGAACTCTGGATCTCCCATCTATAGCCACCTACCTACAGGATCCATTTCCGTAATCGACTTGTCAATTTGTTCACCATCCATCTTGCCAATTATGGCATGACCTGTATTAACCGATCCCTTTAACAGCGATCACTTTCCAGACAGGGTTAACTCCAAATTCTGTTCAGCAATGCACTTGGAAGTTTAATAAGGAGAACTGGTATGGCTATTTGGCTATTCTTCCCAAATACTTATTGATGCAACTACTTGCATAACCAGTCCGATTCTGACTGCTACTAATGCTTCTATTCCAAAATAAAATTTAAATATAACTAACATTTTCTTTTATTTTTAAGTGGTTTTTTTCTTCTGAAGTCTTTATTCCCCCCACTCCTTTTTATGTACACTACAGGAATTATTTTTGTACACCACAGGATTTTATTCCCTATGGTCTGGGCCGCCAAGGGGAATCTAGCCCACCCTTTGGCAACACCAGGTGAGTCAGAGTCTCGAATTGAGACGGTACGAGCTTTAATGGGATTGCCCATCTTCCAGTGGTATGGACGAGTACCCAGAATCATCTCTCCAAGTGACTCGTGCTTCTGGGTGCCTAGTGGACAGAACATAACACACACAAAACACTACTCCATATCTTGTCTTTTTATAGTGGTACTGTTCGTCACAGAGATACGAGGCGGAGTTGAACTGACGTTTTAGGAGCCGCCCCTTACAAAAACGCAAGCCCACATGATGAAGCATTTACTTGAGGAGTTGAGTACCTGTTAAATTTCTATAATCGGATCTTCTCTGAAAATACCTATCCTTCTTCCTGACTCCATTCTTTCATTATCTCCCTACCAAAACCAGGAAAAGATCCTCCTCTGATTCAAAATCATATGCCTATATCTCTTACGAGCTGCGTGGGTAAAATTTTCGAAAGGATTGTTTATACAAGACTTACTTATTAAATCTGTTTATTGCTTTTCGGCAGAGCAATAAACAGATTTAATAAATAAATTACTTGGATCCTGGAGTCGCAGAATCTCCTGCCAGATCATCAGTTTGGCTTTCGGAAGAACGGATCCGACCCTACACGTACTCATCAAAGCTGAAAGTCATATCCGCAATGCCCTTGCTCTGCATATACACATTTAGCCCTTCCTCTGCATATACACATTTAGTCATGGTCAACTTCAATCTTGAAAAGGCATTTAACATCATGGTATTATTACGGATCTACTAAGGGAATATTTGCTTAAAAATAATTCAAAATTCTTGCGCATGCGTTCTTCTCGGGTCCAATATATAAAAACACTCTAGATCTCACATTCAGGTGGAAGGAGTACCAGAGGGTTTGGTACTTAGTTCAACAATATTTGCAATTCGAGTTAACAATATGACACGGGATATTCAAAAGACTGTTGAAGCTTTCATGTATGAGGACGACCTTACCATTTTCTGTCAGTTTCAATGGATGAACACCAGCAATGGCAGCTCAAACTTGCGTTAACCAAAATACACTACTCGACAAAATTAACAGAACACGTAGAAAAAGTGGTGAAACTAATGCAGCTTGCGATTTTTTTTTTTTTTTTTTTGTAATTGGCTATCCAATTACAAATAATAATAATAAAAAAGCCTCCGTAGCCAGGTGGGCAGGAGCAGCAGTGCGTAGCACAAGCTTCTTGATTAGAGCGGGGTTCGAGCCCATGTCCACCAAACACGGAGGATGCGGAAAGGTCAGGGAATGACCACCGCATATCCCCCGAGCAATATGGCCTTAGTTGCTAATATTCCTAAAAACAACAACCACCACCACCAGCTCCTTAAATGCTGATCTCCAGGTAATTCTCCACGGGTGCAAAGATAACTTAGTTGATTTCATTCCTTCTGAAACTCGGTCCTGTCTTATATCTCTTAAGAAGGATTCCTCTGCTGCTATGCTTGTCTTCGATGACACTCTGATTTGGGGATTACTCTGACTTCTAATCTCTCTCTCTCTGGCGCACTATGGCCGCAGATGCCGATGCGACTATTTTTTTTTTTTGCCCTCGCCTTTTTCCATTATTATATGGGGTCAGCGTTTTTATTATTTTGGCATGCAATTTTTACGGCTTACGCCAACCCTCATCCTTTATTCGGGCTGGAGATATGCGGTGGTCATTCCCTGACCTTCCGCATCCTCCGTATTTGGTGGTCAAAGGCTCGAACCCCGGTCTAATCAAGAAGTGTGTGTGCTATGTATGCACTACTGCTCCTGCCCGCCAGGCTACGGAGGCGCCCAAGATGCCGATGCGACTAATAAATCCTGAAAAAAACAATCAAATCTCTCTTTGTATAAGAACATTACAAATACTGCTTCCTCTGCATATAAAAACTGGGTTTCCTCTTTCGCTCTCGGCGTTACTTTTCTTCCAAACAGCTGCTCACTCTGTACGAATCACAAATCCTCCCTGCCATGTAATATTGTTCCCACATCTGGGGCGGTGTCCCCAAAACCTCTCTCAGGCTTCTAGATTCCATTCAGAAGAGGGCAGTTAGGTTATATAAATGACTCATCTCTAACAGAGTGTCTCCACTCGCTGTCTCACAGACGTACTGTTTCTGCTGCACGCCTCTTCTACAGATACTTCCATGGGCACTGTTCTTCTGATTTCGTTTCTATAAATCTTGATTCAAAGCAGTCAACATCCATTTACTGTCCAACTTCAGTTTCGCAGACCCAACTTTCTCTTCCTCCTTTATTCATTCAATTTCCATTTTCTGGAACAATATTCCTTCATAGATATTTCCTGAAAATTACAGTCTACAGAAATTCAAGTGTAAATAAGTATCTTCTCTCATCTTCTCAACCTTCAGCCCATGCATGGTACTAAGTATTATAGGTTCTAATAGCTCTCGTGTTTGCGGTTTTCATTAAAAAAAAAAAGACCTATCATATGCTGACTAGCATATATAATAGTAGCATAATAAATGTTTGATTTTAAAACATTCATTATTCATATTTACATTAAAGAAATTTAGGGACTATTAATTTGTACAAAACTTTCGGAAGAAGCAAAAAGTCGCTAAAAGTATAAAACCTTCAAAATAAAAGAGAAATGCCTATTTCATCACAGTTAGATATTTACATTTTAATTATACGATATTAAAATTTCATCTTTGCAAATCAAGTTGTTTAGTAGGCGGGGAATAAACATTGCAAAGCTGCATTACAACACAAAACGAACAAAAAATGCATTTCTACTGGCCATGAGTGCAGTTGGTTGAAATTGAGACCAATAGGAAGAAGAAAATCCTCTTTTGTGTAAATCACGGATAATATAAATGAGGTGTTTGAAATCTTGGTATCAGACAATCTGTATACCTTTTAATTGGCAGCTTGTACATGATAAGTAAAGGACAAAAAATAAGCTGAAGAAAAGAGCTCTGAGAGCTGGAAGATCTCGGATCCAAATTGGAAAAAGTCTCTAATTCATTCCGTCATGAATATAATACTGATAGCTACTTGCTGTGATAATATCACGGTTAAAAGAAATCTTTAACAATAAGCACAAAGTTAAAAATCTTTATTAATGGGAAATTATGAACAAAGCAGCCTTTTTTGTTGAGACGAAATTCAACCAGAATTAGGTAAGGGAAACAGTTTATTAAGAGATGAGCTGTTACTGGTTGTTTCTAAACAGTTGTGCAAACTTCGACGAAAATTAATGAGTTGCATTATTCATTTCGCAGAGGTAAAAATAACCTTAAATAACTACGCAGGAAAAGAAACTAAAGCCAGACGTCTGGGAGCATGCTGGAAAGTGCAGTCCAAACCTAACCAGCGTCTGACAAGTATTGCTGCTGAAAGCAATTCTTCAATAGAAAAAGTTAAGTTGAAATAAGAAACGAAAATATATTTAAGCTCACAGAATATCCATAGGGAATAATTACGCGCAACCAATTCGCGTAAAAAGAGAGTAAAAACGAACGATAGCCCCATCAGAGGACAGGAATGCATTTCAGACATTATCATTGCATTTGAGATGGTGCTCGTGCCTGTGCCATGTTAGATGAAACTACACCAAGTATAATTGCATGATTTTGCTTATTTTTACGAGTTAATTTAAGTGATGATAACTTTGAAATACGAAACTGGGGTATAAAAATGTTAACAAGTAGGGAATGTAACCCTTACTTGTAAGGTGCAGCATTCCAATGATACATATAGTGCTCGCGTCACCATTCTTGACCTGCGAGATATTGTTTCCAAATCATGTTTTGGGATTCAAGAATTATCACAATTTACTATGTCGTCGTGACGAAAGTATGTGTTTCTTTCAACTAACCTCGTCCAAATTCAATTATGGTACCTTTCTGGAAGACTTCCTTCCTTTGGAAGGACCTAAAGGTTCCTTTTCAGTATGAATAGTGTCAGGATAATGTAAAAGTGCGCTTGTGACAATTGGCTCCGAAATTCTTACGAAATTCTTTTCCACAACCATGTATATTATCTTGTGTATGACGGCATCTGAACGTCAGCCCATCTCCGCGTTGGTACATTGTGATGCATACAGAACTCTGTAAAAGGCCAGAAGTGTGTGTAGCGTTATGTTTGTGCTGTGTATATGTTATATGTATGTTGTTTCTGGCCTCTTTGTCACCAGGAAGGCGATCGCCTGGAAATCCTGCCCAATGTCCGTCTACACCACGGGGAGGTGGGCCACACCTGCGCATGTACTGTGGCGGACCTCGACTAGCTCGTGGGTTTACCCTGTGTGCTATATTGCACAAATCCCGCACCCACTAGAGGAAGTGCGTGACTTTTCAACAAACAGGATAATTACCATCATTCCTCACAAATGACCCTGTACTATAGGAACGATAAGAATGTGATCTGTACTTCAAGCAGACTCTACACGCTGGATCAATGAACTTGAAGAAAATGTGTCACAAGATACGAAACCGTTGCCGATGTGTCATGTTGAGGAACGTTTCCTTCTGTTACTTTGATTACTGACAAACTTTCCTATCCGAAACCATTGTGTTCATCGGTAGTGTACAAGCAGCACGAAAACAGCCATGTTGCTCTTAAATCTCTAATAAATAAATTTGAATGATTGATTTGCTTCCATTTTGTAGGGTCACCGCTGCCAAAAGAATTAACTTTAAATTGCTTCATTGCAACAGACTAACTGGCGTAACAGCTTAAAATTAACAGCCTTTATTTTAGTGGCGGCGTGTGGGCTCTTAATGCGTGTTAGCATCGATTAGTCCAAATCAACCCAATTGCACTCTTATTGTTGCTTCCTATAAAACGCCTCCTAATATGAACTGTTTTCGAATACCGTTTAAAGTTTCTTCAGTTTTTGACTTCCATGACATGAATTGCACAAGATGATAAAACACTACCGAAGTGTAGCCTACATCTCCGTTAACAATATACCCAGACTCACGTTTGGAGAGGTCAGGGTTCGGAGCCTGGAGAGATTTCTATAGGCCTCTTCACTTCAGGCTGTAGTTATCATCCCAGGTGGAGAAGGAAGTGAATTTTCGAAATGAAACTTCTTTAGGCGCGCTCCAGGCAGTTTTCAGATGGGAGTAATTTGCGTTCGTGGTTTGACAAAAAACGCAACGAAAATGTGACCGTTGTCATAAGTAAACGCATTAGAGGCACTCAGAACATGTGAGGATAAATGCCCCGATTCTTGTGCGATCACCGAAGTTAAGCAACGTTAGGCCCGGTTTGTAATTGAGAGGGTGACCAGTGGTCACCCTCATAATTACATAAAATTCAATTGCACCCGGCAGTCCAGGTGACCACCTGGAATACCCGGTGCAATTGAATTTATGCCTTCCTTTCTTTTTTTAACTTGTGGAAAATATTCTACCCGATTTTCACGTATCATTTAATTTTGTTAATTGGTGAGGTGAAAAGGCGCCTCCGTAGCCAGGTGGGAAGGAGCAGCAGTGCGTAGCACACGCTTCTTGATTAGACCGAGGTTCGAGCCTGTTCGAGCCGGAGGATGCGGAAAGTTCAGAGAATGACTACTGCATATCCCCGGAGCAATATGGCCTTAGTTGCTAATGCTCCTTAAAATAAAAATAAAAAAATAAAACAATAACAAGGTGATAAAGTGTAAATCTGTGCTTTTTACCTTTACTTTTATAGCCTGTGGATAATACAAACCTATTTTCCGTTATTAGAATCGTCGTTAATAGAATTAAAATTCAATTCGTAAACGTGATCACAATGACTGGCGCTTACTACATATCGTATAGTGAACGCTATTTTGTTATGGAGTACATCTCCATAACAAAATTCTTACATCTCTCCAAAGGAGAGATCATCGTAAAGTGATTTGATCGTACAGTAAACCAATCGTAAAGCGAATGTCCACTGTAGTGAGCGTTGTAAGGCATATAGCGCACGTATACGTGCAATGCGTCGGTGGATTGACAAAAATTCCAAGAAAATGCGACATTTTTTTTTTTCATTTATTTACACACTCAAATATTATGTACAATCTCAAGAAACATATACAATAATTTATATACAATTTTTTGTACGTTTTCATTCTCATATATAATTATCCTAGTGTATATATATATTTTTTGTTCAGAATACAGTTGAGGAAACACAGTACAAAACACGTGTGTGTGTCCTGGTATCAAGGGTGGCCCCTAGGTATAGCCCATCTCCACCTAGTGGATCTGTATTCAATATAGGACTTCTTCAAAGGAGCAACCTGGGCAGCTGCTGCCTGGTGCCTGTCCCCAGGCACGAGTAGCCGGGCCTGGGTTTTTTTTTATCCTCTTACGTGCCAAAGTGCACGAAATCCCGCACCCACTGGAGGTAGTGCAATACCAGTAGGTGCCAACTAAACCCGCTCCCAGGCTGCCCAGGCCTGGGAGCCCGCAAAAAAAAAAAAAAAAAACAAACAAGACTGGAGCTCCAAAAATCCATTGAAGTCACACAGCCAAGACAAACATTTTTATGGACCCCTGCAGTTTTCAATTGCATTATATATTAGTAATCCTATTAACTTTAGCATTAACAAGGAAATAAACTGTTGATATTGATTGCACTATTTACATTCCAGTGACGGAGCAATATGGCCTTAGTTGCTAATGCTCCAAAAAACCAACCAAACAAACAAACAAACATTCCAGTGAGGTTTACCACTCTCTCTGATCAGTTCTAGCAACAGAATTTGAAAATTATTTACAGTCGTTTTTACAGCAATATTAGTTGTTATATTCCAATAGTTACATGTATTTTCGTTTTATACAATGGTAAAGACTGTCCGGTAGTCTAACTGTTCAGGAAATATAGAGTCTCATTTAATTTCTTCCCCGGTAGAATCTGAGCTTGTAGAGTATAGGGCGATAGAAGTTCCTCAAGGCGATTTCCATGTAGAAAGTTCACACAGTATTCCTGAGCTTTAGGCAGGAGAGGAAGTTCCCAGTATGCACTAAAGCACTCGCAGTAATACTAGCGTTCTTGCAGAAGGTTTTCTTATACGTGTAGCTGTAAGTTATCAGTCAGAAAGCAGAAATTGGAGTTTTGTGTTCAATAGGCTTGAGGGCATTTCAGATTATTGTGGGATTCATCTTATGGGGAGAAGATCTTATTTTATTTTATTTATTTATTGTTATTTTTTTTATATAAGATTTCATAAGAAAGAAGCGTGTTGGGGTGGGGTGCACAGAAGTATGGATGTTCTTAACTGTATGGTTAAGCAATTATTTACAATTCTTCAAGGTTAGCTTCCTAATAATTTAGGCCCGTTTATACACACAGCTTCTTGAGCCGTTCAGCATCACTTAGAGGAGATAGGTCTACCTGTCATTTCCTGTTGCGTTGATGGCTATCTTCCGATATGTTCTTCCCAAAAATAAGTTAATCTGGATCATTATCACTCCGCAGTAGAGTTTCTAGCCGCAAGTCTTTTCTTGAAAACTGCCGCAGAGAACTGTTGGAATGTAGTGAAGACATCAGAATTTTCAATGAGCAAATGTACATTATTTTCTTTTACTTATTTATTTATTTTACTCAGCAGTACCTATCTTTCATTCAAATAATCATTAAATTCAAAGAGAACGTGCTGCCATGTCTCAGATGCACCGCAGTGACAGAAAGGGTCAGGCTCAAGACCCCTTTCGAAAAGTTTAGTCCTGAGCGATCCGTGGCCAGTCATCAAATATGATGTAGTCATGCTAGGCACAAACCATTTTGAGACTGTGGGTAATGATGCGAATTCAACATTTGAAATGTATCTTCGTGTAACCTCACCGTGTTCACTTTCAGCCCATCTTTGCTGCCAAACAGCGGTGAGTTCCTTCCAGAGTCTTCGTTTTTCCTCTTTTATTCTGTTCGTAGGGTCTGTTACAATGTTAAAAATATTTACAGAAAAATTCCTTTTTTGAGATTATAGATCATACCCCTGTAGGAGATATAAAAATCCAGAGGCAGGGTTCCTGCTAGAACGTGTAGAGCATTACTACGCTGTTCACCAAGGACACCGTCCTAGGAGCTTTAAGAAGAGTGAGCAACACCGAACGCTGTAATGAAAGAAGTTTAGTCCTAATCTTAGTTTTTGAGATCCTCCAAAACCAAACGCCTGCTGCGTACGCAGCAATCGGTAGGAAGATTGTCTTATAGTATAAAGACAATGTCTTTTTGCTAAGGCCCCATTCTTTTCTGGAAATCCTTGCAATTCCACCCGTGAAGTTTTTAATTTTCTCAGAAATTTTGGATACGTGAGTATGAAAGTTTAGTTTGTCATCGATTGTGAGTCCCAAGTACTTGGTGCTAGATACGTAGGGGATTTGTGAGCCATTTAGGATAATTCTGGGAGGTCTGCCATAATTGAATTGCTTTCGAAAAACCATGAAATTAGTTTTTGTAGGGGAAATTTTGAGCTTATTTAGATTGGTCCAGTTGGATAAATCATCCAATATTGTTTGGATCTTTTGTTCCAAGATTGTTCTCGACATTCCAGTAACGCCAACCGCCAAGTCGTCTGCATATGCAATTTTTAGGCAATCTCCATTTTCCTTTGTCAGCCATTGGTCTAAGACTGCATTCCAGAGGAGAGGCCCCAGGACTGAACCCTGCGGGCACCCTCTGGAAGCAGTCGTGCTGTAAGTCAGGTGTTTGGCACAAATCTGTCTGTCTTGAAAGTATGATCTCATAATTTGGTAGATATGATTATCACACATGGCTGAACGTAGCGACCCGAGGGCGCTCTCCCACCAGAGGGAGTCGAATGCACCCTCGAAGTCCACGAACACCACCAAGACATACTTGTTGTGAGAATCCTGGATGTATTTCAGAAGAGAGATTATAGTATTATCGGTCGAGTGACCCTTTTTGAATCCGTGTTGATGGTCTGAGCACAATTGTTGGTCCGATAATATGCTTGCAATTCTGGGAGAAATTAATCTCTCAAAAAGTTTCCCTAAGTTAGCCAGGAGGGATATTGGTCTGTACGCCCTTGGGTTTGTTTTGACTTTTCCAGGTTTATCTAAAATTTTCAGTAGAGCTAGTTTCCAGGGTTTGGGAAAAAGTCCTTCGAGGAAGCATTTATTGTACATATTCAGTAGGATATTGGGAAACAGTTTAAAAAATTTCACAATTACCAAATTCTCTAGCAAGTCGATGCCAGGGCATTTTTTCTTATTGAGTTTAGCAGTAGCAGCCCCTAGTTCCACTAGAGTGAAAAGGCAAACATCGGTAGATCCAACATACTTCTGGTTTTTCCTCCTGATCTCTGCCTGTTCTGTAATATCACAGTGAGGTAGATCCTTTGGAAACAAATTATCTACGATCGTTCCAACAGTAGAGTGCCAGTCTGTTGTTTCTAAGTTATTACTAATTACAGTCTGATAGATATCTCCACTTATCAGTTTATTCCTCATTATTTTATATATGATCCCCCAGGGGTTGGTATTCCCAACATCCTTGACCAAGTTTTGCCAGCAGGTCCTCTTACTTTCAGATATGGCTCGATGGAATAATTTTCTTTTCTCTCTATAACTGTTTTTCAGCCTTTCAACGTCCTCGTTAGAAAGATGTCTACTACACTGATATACGCGTCTGGCTTGTTGAGTTTGAAGCCTCAAGTCAGAAAGCTGAGCGTTCCACCATGGCACTGAAGACTTTCTTATATGTTTCCTTTTAGTTGAGTTTGACATAGCTATATATAGATGCTGTTGAACAGTGTCTACATATTCTGAAGCCGATAGTTGGTTTAATGCTTCAGCATTCTCCCCATTAAATACCGTTCACAGATAATCCTCGAATTTTTTCCAGTTGACTTTATCCATACGGTATCTTAAGTCATGGACAGTCAAGTCATCGTGTTGGGAGTTCTTTGATATGTTGAACGTAATAGCCCTGTGATCGCTGTTCACCAAGGAGGGTTTCACGTCCCAGTTTTCAGTTTTATCTTCCATCCTTATGGAAGTAAGTGTGACGTCAATGATTGATTCTCCGTTGGTAGTGGAGAAAGTAAATGATTTATTTTGTACATTTTAATACATAGGCTGTGAGCCATAATTAAATCTTCAAATTGAGCTCCCCGAGGATCAGTGAAGCCACTGTTCCAGAACGTCGATTTGGCGTTCAGGTCCGCCGCCACCACCAAGTTATTATTTGCAAATTTATCACAGATCTTGTCCAGTAGGTGCAATGCTATATGCACATCTTCTGAGGGGGGACAGTATAGTGAAGTTAGGTAGAAAGAGATGGAACTAGAGGATACGAGGATACAGGTAGCATTCGCTGAGCATTCTCCTGTAATCGCAGTAATAACAAGTCCGTTATTAAACACAACAATTGCAGTTTTGGGTGGAGGATCACAAGTTGCTATGATTCTAGTGGAATTGGGGTAGCCCATGATTTTATGCGCTGTTCCACCTACTTGGGATGAATAATATGGTTCCTGTTGGTTTGGTTTTTAGGAGCATTAGCAACTAAGGCCATATTGCTCCGGAATATGCGGTGATCATTCCCTGACCTTTCCGCATCCTCCGTATTTGGTGGTGACGGGCTCGAACCCCGGTCTAATCATATGGTTCCTGTAGACAGACAATATCATAATTATGTTCTATGGCAACGTTTCTGATCTCGTCAGCTGCGGCTCAAGAGCGCTGTGCATTTATCTGTAAAATTCTAATTGTGTCTGTATTTTGAGAGTACCCAAAGTTATTTCTACTTGTAGTTGTATTATCCATCAACGATACGCTTATTTGCTAATTCCATCGCTTTTAAAAACTCGGGGCACTTCCCATCCCTGACTGAGTGATTGAAGTCCTTGTTCTTGCGTTTATAGTTTATGCATTTTGGTGATTCTTCTTTGTTGGGGCACTCTGCGAAGATGTGACCCCCATTGGCACAGTGACTACATGACACGGTTTTATGAGAGCAATTTTGCGCAGAGTGCCCGTAGGCCAGGCACCTGAAACATTTGTTAACTACGGTGAATTTTCTGAACTTATGCGATGTAAAGCCTAAGTATATTCGATCATTTTGAAGTAAACAGCGGAGAAGTTGAGGATTGAATCCAATCACCCAGTTAGTGATACTGTTGCCAGAACCAGAGCTGAACCTGAATGTTGTACCCTCGTTTACCTCCTGTTGTGAGAAGGAATAATCTTTTAAATTTTTATGATACAGGTCGTCCAGGATATCTGCCTTACTATAATCTTTTGGAACTCCATAGACTAAAATTGTTGGGTTTGACATTTTGGGCTTTTCTATTGAAAGTCCTGCATTCTTGAGTGCAGGCAAGGTACAGATTTTGGTGGCATCAGATGAGTTTGTAGTTTCTACTAACAAACCCTTGTTCCGGAGGAGTCTGATGTTCTTAACTTTCATTTCTTTATACTCGGTTTTGAGTGTGTTTGTCACCGCATTCCTAATGTCTTGACTGGACTGTATCACTGAGTCAGCAGTGGGCCTTAGGATTAGTATATTGCGTGGATCACCAGGTCGAGAAATCCAGGGGGTTTTGCCAGGCTCTGGATGGGCCACCATCCGTGGTTCATTTGTCATTTCTGTTGATAGTTGTCTAGGCTTTTCGCCCCGTCTTCCGGAATTACCTTTCTCCAATGGATGGGATCGCTCAGGATCAAGTCGGCCCCAATTTGATTTTGCAGCCTCTGCAAATGTCGTTTTCATCAACGATTGATTTCCTCCATGGGAACCTCCTGGGGAGAGTATATGTTGATCAAAAAGATCTGCCCGACATTCCGTGCTGTCGTCTTGGCCTTCAGCCTCTCATTATCTATTATTAGAGACGTTGTTAGTGCCTCCATGTCAGCCCAGAGGCTGTGAATGTAGTTTGATGCAGTTTTCGTAACCATACTGGTATCTGCTGACATAAAATCACCGAGCGCCTTCTTTATTTTTATAACTGTGGCGTGTACAATAGTTGGATCCAAAAAAGCTCCAAGATCCAAGGTATCGGTTAAAGACGTGCTTTGAACTCCTGTTGTCTGGGAGGGGCTAATGTTTTCAGATTTTCTGGATTTGTTGGTTCAATTTTATCACCACCTGTGCCAGTATCTTGCTGTACTGTATTTTTAGACTTTGAATCTTCCGGATTAGTGTGGACTTTTTGGTGTGAACTTCCATTTTCGTGGTCTGTTCGCTCTCCTTAAACAGAAACAGCTCCAGCGCGGCCGTGTTGATCAGGCTGGGTGATATACACGTGGCTGTCACTGGCCTGCCGCCTTCTACTATGCTGCAGTGGGCAGGGCGATACCAGGTGGGAGTCGAGCAGCAATTTCGAGGGGGAATCCGGTACTGATTGGAAAGGGCTCCCTTGTCCATTCGTCGGCTTTTTCCGACAGCAGTAAGCGATGAATTTCGCGCGGGCTGCGCTTGATAATTTTTTCAGGCTTATGTGGGACAGACCAGAGACGAAAAGAAAATGCGACACGAAATGATTCATCCCCCCCACCATTGTACCACTCCGTACAAGGCACGAACGACGCATGACCCAATCAGTACCCCTGCTGATTGCGCCATGCTGTTTCTTTCATCATTCTCCACCGTATTTATTACAAAATTTCGACGGAAAAAAATTATAATTCAACATGTGGACTATTAATGGTGAGCGTTGTAAGGCGTATGGAGCACGTGCAATGTGACCACCGAAACTACCTCCATTGAGTACAAAGGAGAGATCTAAGCTATTTCGATAGTGGAAGAAATTGCAGCGTGCGATGGAGTTGAACAAAGAAGCCGCAGAAGGTCCATCCACATCTGCAGAGCTTTACAATCTCCCCAGAAATGTTAGAAGTGAATTTGTAAGGAGTCATGAAAGTTGATATTGCAAATGAAAACGATGAAGAGTCCTCGAAGCCCAGTCGTAAACGAAAAGCGAAGAAGCCAAAAGTACTTCATCAAATCGTTCAACACACAACCGGCGTAATACACAGCAGGAGCAGCAACAGGGTTTTAAGAAACACCGAAGCATCCACGCGCAGTTTAAACGTGCATTCCTGGATAATGATTTCGGTTCAGTCTGTTCCGTGTGTAATCGGCTTTGGTTCAAGAATGATGTGAAGCATGTGAATAGCAGCTCGAGATCACGATCTTCTTCAAAAAGAATTTCAAAATGAGAATGTAAGCTCTGTCGAAATCAAATGGTTTTAAATATCATCCGATGCCACAGCACTTACCGAAAGTAGATTTGGTAACGGAACGTCTCATATCTCCAATGCTCCCATTCAAGCAGATACGTCGCCTGTTGCATTCATACGATCAATACGGGGTCCTCGGTCAAGTGATAAATGTTCGCCTAAAGAAGTTTCACTTAGATTCCGTTATGCGTGCTCGGCACGCACACAATTTTTGTTTCCTGGAGAGTTATTCTGGGTTTCTCAGCTCGCACAACATCTAATCGTCCCATGCACACACTTGTATAGTAAACAAGACGGAACAATATGGTCTAAGTTGTAGATGCTCCGCAAACTAATAACAATACTAACAGTTTTCCATGCAGGAGTGTTCCATAACTTCGAATGCGTCCATTGCGAAATCCAGACCGTACGCTGCCATATAAAATGTACTGCTTATTTTTAGCTGATCTGTTGGCATATGATCTAAAATGAAACAGTGAAGGCGAAATTGGGGCTTCTCTAGTTCTTTCCGCTGTAGTACAAGATGATTTCACCTCTCGAGTGGTGTTGACGTTGAACTATCATCTTTTCAGAGAGCTAGCACAGTGAATTGCGAACGTAGCTTGAGGTGTTACGTGGCAAGTATTCCCATCCTGTCGAAGGTGCGGACGTGAAAATGACAATCCAATTCCTTCTGTTCTCGGCAGATATCGAATATTATATTAAACGAGTAAGGTGGATAAGAATTGTTAACTTTTGCTATCAAATGAACGTCATTTCGCTAATTTAATTTGGTTCATTTTATTATTTTTAGTGCTTCTGCAGTTATCTTAACTAACCTATTTGTTCAGATGGCAATGAAAATATGAGAAGTGGTCCGATAAACCTCCCAATCTTAGAAGAAATATTGAACGTCGGTTTGCAATTCCCAAGGCTGTAATACTCATGCAATACTTTGTCTTGCACAAGACCTCTATGTGATCATGCCATTCCTCTCTAACTCAAAAATTATAAACTTTTAAAACAATCCGAAGTAGCATTGGACGGTGTTTAATGACATGAATATAAAATGCCTAAGAATAACAGCTGCGTTTTTCGATTCCTTTTCAAATTCTCAAAAATATACACATCAGGATTAGAATATAAAGATTATATTAGTGCAATGAAACAGTCATATTTCAAAAACCTTCGAGGTTCCTGATGAATTTTCGCTTTATGTAAATGCACTCTGGTGCGTATTTTATCATCTGGATCAAAAAATAAATCAAAGAAGCAGAAAAAAAAAAAGGATAATCTATACCCCAGCGCAGCTGAAAAGAGATAAATTAATTATAATGCCGAGTTAACAAAGTGATTTCGAGGAGAACTAATGGAAACTTGAAGCCCCTTGGAGAATCGAGAAAGGAGCCTCTAATCTCCTTCTGCTTTGCATTTCGGGGATGTTTGTCAAGTGTGTGTGTGCAGACATCGGTTCGAGCAATGCTGTTACAGCTGCCGGAAGTATAGATCAACAGAGAGCGAAGGCGGCTTATTCTCTTGGGATTTAGGGCAAGGGGTGAGTAGCATCAACAGTGACCCGAAGACATGAACGATAATGGTTCTGCCCATTTCATAATTACTAATATGCTTCCGTGTTGCACATGAGGAAACGCAAACGCTAGAATAATGGGAGGGGGAGGGAAGAGCTCTTTGTGCATCTAATTGTATAACAGCAGCAGTGGCCATTTTATTTCATAATAAATTACTGATAATTAGAGTGACAGAGGTCTGACAAAGTGACTATGTAAAAAAGTTCAAGGCTCCACAGTTCCTACGACATCATCGATTTTAGTTAGGAGGCGGTTAATTGTTAATACTTAATATCAGCCACAGTTAAGCGGGGGTGGAAATGGCCTACCAAACTTGTATATGCGCAAATATTATGGAAGCGCAATGCTGTTTGTCGGGGAGCGAAAAAATGGAGTAGTCCTGCAGTGCCCGAGAACAGCCAACTCCAAATTGGAAAGACATTTCCTCGGAATATTTTATTTCAAGATTATTAATAACAGCCAAATTTTTCTCAGTGGACGCACCGCAACAGACAGACGTAAAATAACTACGCGAATGAAATACTGAAGTTCACATTTTCAGAAAGCACTAGGCTTGTTTAATACAGCAATATCTCAAAAGCTGTGTATAGATTAAAATATTACTTAATTAAATGAATACGTGGGAATGCGTATTTCTATGGTTTGTTGATGTACAGCTGCAATTTATTATGCATGAAAACATTGACGTACATCAAAAGAATAGAAATTACCCATAAACTACAGAATGTGTTTATCCTTTTCAGTAGGGAAGATTATACATTATAGGAAGGGAAACGTGCAACTAATGTGCTTTCTGTCTCGTGCAGCATCAGACACGATTTTTAGTCTACTTTGCAAAAAATAGAAAGTTGAATTTTAATATCACTTTGCCGGCCCCTCGAGTAGCATTTGTGTTTTGAATTCCAATTCAAACCTAATCCAAAATAGGGAATGGCGCATTCTGGTTATTTAGATGTGATCGATTCTATATTATCAAATACTTCATCAGGATTGCGTACAAGTTAGTGCAAACGCATCATATTAGTTCGCAGCAAACTCTGAATTAGCAAAAACGGCATCGTTTTAGTTACATCTCATATTGTGAATACTTTCACAACGAGTTGCCATGGTATTGCACTACTTTGAATAAGTAACGCTTCGCCAAAGGAGAAGACTATTGTTACTTATTCTTAGTGGATACCACCACCCAGACGGCACCTTCCGGGACTATACTGGCCCTTTTTCGGTGGGTGTGTAGGTAGGTACCCTGGTGATGCAGTGATGACAGAACGGTTGTGAAGTATAACTCCACAATAGAGAGATGCCCGATGGTGTATAAAGTGAATTTAGACTGAAACACTTTAAGGGCTTAAACCTCAGGCTGCGAGAGAATTAGACAACATACAAGCTAGTGGTCCCTTGAATATGATTTTTTTAACAATAATAAACTTAACTATGGAATAAACTTGAAACTAAATTCAAACACTTACCAGAGCACATTCTCAAATAATCCTTCGATAAATTCAAATTTTAAAAAATACTTTACTTCCAAATTAAATGTGGATAATTATTGTTAATTAAAGAAAACAAACATTAATTGGAAGAAGGACACAGAAGAGAAAACAAGCAGTTACTTAACACTAAGAATTAGCAATACCTTTCTTTAGCAACAGCCTTGAATTTTAGTGCAGTTTGGTTATTAGTAATCTCTTTCGCTAGAATGCATTAATTTATGAAACCTCTCGACAGAGAGTATTCTCGATATATACTCTCCTTGATGGACGGCCGAGTAAGTTAAACTTCTTTAAAAAAATAATACAATTTATTAGAATCTTTGTATGGCTCCACAAAGTAATACATTTAAGAGAAAAGCATCAGAGTAGGAAATTAGGTTGTGTGTGATTGGGTGGTAATTGTGGACACCATTTGAAATTTGAGATTCTTCCGGGACTGTGGCCAAGTGGTTATTATAGATTTACTCACATCGCATTTTCTCATCTGCTACATAATACTGAAATTCTCTTGTGCTCTGGTCTGTGCATTCATCTGTCCCTATATGGACAACCCGGAATATAACCATTAAAAATATACATATTGTAGATGGAAATGAATACTGTTGAGATTACAAATAAGACCACGTGTATTTGTGAAATTATTTTATATCGTCTTAGCTGGAAACTGAAAGACAAAGTTTGTATATCTCTGGAAATCAGAAATGATACACTGTGTGGATCTTATACGGGAACCAGTGTAAAACGTTCCTTTGCATTTTGCGAGTATTTAACCAGGTTCAGTTATTTTCATAGATAAATTTAGTCCATTAGTTTTGCTATTCATGATGCACTGACGTATAGAAGGTAAAATTTGAGGGGGGATAGATTTTGTATTAAGCGATTAACTTATTTAGATATGCCGTATTCATAACAACGTTCAACCAACTTAAAAAAGCTCAGTCCTTGGTAGTGTCCTCCCAATTACATGCACACAACTCGGATTAATATCTCCATAAAAAATGCTACCATCAAAATCTAAGGAATGTGATAGCGCCATGCTCTTCGTAAACTCAAAATACGAGAATAATATTGAAGAGATGAAGTGAGCAAGCAAAGCTGTCAAACAATTAAGCAATTATTAGTCGAAAATTATAAAAATGTGGAAAAATGCTTCACGTTGTATAAGAGGACAAGAAATATGAGGTGATCTCTCATTCTGAATATATAAACGGTTGTGTCCAGGGCACATCAAACTATGAAGTCCGGAATTATATGCTACGTAATGAGTCCGCAATAAAGTGCACTACGGTTCTTGTAAAGGGTAATAGTTTCATCCTCTTCGTAGGAGCAGAGCGTAGTAAAAAATTGCTTTAAACTGTACTATAGAATAGTATGTTAGGAGTTCCGTGAAATTTCGAGGAGGGCAAACAGAAGTCACCATCAGATGTTCGGAAATTATGGATATTACTACATTGAAATTTCATTGATTAAAATTGCGCCTCATCAGTCTCCAGCCTAGTTCGAAACTGGAGAGAAAAGTTGATACAGTTCTGAAAATTAGAAATAATGTACCATATACGGATACCAGTGCAAAATGTTTCTCAGCCTTTTGTGAGCATTTTAAAGAAGGAATGTTAAGTTGTTTTTAAACTGATTTGGAACTAACTTACTGAAACATTTCGATCTTCTGCTGCACTATAGATAAAAATGAAAAACGATCTCATTAGCATTCTTCTCAAGCGGCTTTAGTCTCTGCCATGAACTACTGATAAAAATACTTGTTGCTTCAACCCTCTTTATCTTGTTGTGCAATTTATATTCTGAATGTGGTCCTCATCTAAATCATTTCAGCTGTCAGAATTACCGAGTACAGTCGAGGAATTACCTTCGTTTTTTTAACAAACAAAAACAATTTCTTGCTCAACTACCATGCTGAATTGTTGTGCGTGTTCTGATGTACCCCGATGGCCCTTTCAGGAAAACGTTGGGCTGTACATGTCGCGGAAGAGGAAACCAACATAAGCCTTGCATATGTTAGTTTCCTGTTCAGCGGAATGAAAAATTATTTTAAGGGAGAGAAGCTTTGCGATAACTGACCGATTCACTTCCCACAATATGAAAAAGAGCTCATAAAAATATCCCAGTACTGTTCCGACGGGAAATATTTTTCAACTTCGGTCGACAAGTATAATTGCACCCAACTTTTTCTACAGGGCATGAAAGAGCATCAGTGCCATCCACTGCAGAACCCTCTCGAATAAATGACAAACTTCAGTTATAACCACCCTGTCCGTTTTCTTTATATTTTTGATCTGTTATCTAAGTTTATTTCGCTGTGAAATGATTTAATATAAACATTTTGGACCTTTTCACTTAAGTTCCAAGCAATGAAATGTAAATGTTTCCTTAGATTTTAATAGTTACTTTTAGATAATGCAAATTTATTCCACCGTTTCTTTATTCTGAGATGTAACATCAAGCAGTGTAGCCGTTAACTTGGGTTTTTTATTACAGTAAACAATCAACCTGAATTTAACGCACTTTGGAAATAACCGGATTCCTTTGAACCAGGCATTTCGTCCGTACGGAATCCAGTGACAAAACTGACCCAGTCTGATGGAATTTGCTGTCACTAAAAACGTTTTCAGTAAGAAATAATGCAAATTTAACAAGTATTCATAAAACTCCAAATATTCTATGAAGTATTATGTTGCCTTTTATGATAGTTGAAATGATGTGCCTTCTCTGGTATGAAGAAACTGTACGCAAAACCAAATTCATGTGTCCCTATGCCTTTTCAAGATTCAACGAAGCGAAGATTTTTCTCGTAATTATCTTTCATCAGACTACCGAGCTTGTCAGACATCAGTAGTCATCTGAACTGCCAAAGAAGATATTCGAGTGCTCTTCAGATTCTGAATTAGCTTCAGTTTCCACTCTACGATACGGAAAATTTCAAGCTCTTCTACTCCCATGACTTATGAGCGTAGTAAAATGCTTTATTACAATATTTAATATTTTTATTTCTTGGTACGGACCTTTACATAATATACTAGCAACTTTAGCGAATGTATGCTTTCTTTCGAGTTTAGCGGACCATCGGATTGAATGGACAAGTCTTATCACCACTAATTTGCTAATTTAAATCTTAGCAGCCTTATAAACCAACTAACGGACAACTATGTTAGAAGAAACGGAATTACTAAGCCTCTGATGCTCAATTTGTTTATTAAAACTCTTTTAAAAAAATCTGATAAAATAATGCTATTTATTTTACAATTTTTTTATCATCTCGGGTTTGTCATTAGGTTTCGAAATATTCATTTTCACGTTTTCTTCTCACATTACAAAACCAGTTACTCGTATTTTTATTGTTACTAAAATGGCATTTTTGTTTTGAGCAAAGTTTAGCAAAATAGTGTTTGTTCGCTTTTCTCTGAGAGGTTTTTGATTAATTATAATTAGGAAGAAGGTATAAATAGCCACATTTCTAATAAATTGAGTAAAAAAATAATTTAATTAAGCAACGTCAGAACCATTTTAACTTTTAGGTAGTAGTCGTAGGGAACTCTGTATGACGTCAATTTTGTAGGGGCAAAACAGACAATAGGAAATGAATCTCGGTTTTGCTTTATTAGTTCATTTCAAAGCCATTTCTTTGCATTAGTAACAGAAATGAAGAACTGTTTATTAATCTAGTACTAATGGATATTTTATGTTAAGAAAGGACAAAAGAAATTATCTCGCTGCAAAATCAGATTAAGGTAAATGCAATTTCGTTGCACTTAGAGTGACTTCTCAGCTGTTGAAATACGGATGCAATTACGGCAGCAACGCAGAATACCTTGCGATCGTTGGCAATTATAAACTAACATTTAAATGTAAATGAGGTTTATTTTGACGATGAGCTACTGGTTTGTACTATTGTAGTTGGGCAACAGCAGAAAATAATACTTTCTCTAATTACGAAATGATCAGAAACTTAACGAAATCCTAGTGTTAGGTTTTTTTCTTTGTTTTTTTTTTTGCAATCTTGCCAAAAATTAAATAAATAAAGTTCGTTTTCGTACATTTGTGCAAAAACGAACCGGTAGCTGTTGTTTAAATTTGTGGTAACTTTATGATACACAATATAATAAGAATTATATCAGGAATCAGTTAGATAAGAAGATAACACATGGATTAGGCAGCAAACACAAATAAAGGACATTCTTCTCAAAACTAAAGAACTACAATGAAAAAAAAAACTTAATTTACAATAGATTATTGGATTTTCAGTACTCTTTTACAGTGTTCCTTTGTTCATTTTATTGCATTCTGTTATGATGCTATTCTTTCAGTGTTTAGTTGTCCTAGGACCGTTTTGGTAAACAACTGATTTCACATACCTCATTAGAAAGAAATAGGAGAAGGAAAAATTGGCGATTCGAGTGGCAATTTAACTGTACCACGATGCCCCATGTATCTGCATCCGATCGCTTTCAGATTACGCGGGTGAAATAAGTGTGCACACTGATTCGATAAACTCGAAGATGTGTAATTATTTCCAAAAACATTTTATCGATGTAATTTTCCAACTGAACTTGCAAAAGTACCTCAGATACGAGTCACCATTAAGAACGAGAAGTCTATGGACTTCTCGTTGCTCCAAATGTAAATATCTACACTGAAGATATCCAGTCAATGAGGTCTTGTCATCTCTGCTGTTCTTGAATTATACGTAATTTGTAACGCTGAAAAGCCATTTTCGCACTCTGAACGCATAACTTTTCCAAGACGCTCATTGGGATTTCTCACATATTTAGATAAAATAGCTGATGCAATCCCATTTACTGTGAAGTTGGACGATATCCGGAACGAGTCTTTTCTAAAGTTTCTTTAAAAATGGTAAATTACCGAAGAAAGTATGCTAATTTTGTTTTTTTCTTCTGTATTAGAAAAGATGTAATTCGTCAATAGCCATCTGTTAACCGATAGCAACAACTTAAAAAAAATATTTTTTATAACTGCAATAATCTATACGTGCAATTTATTTCTATTCACTGATTGAAATAAAGATATATATAAACAAACAGAATATTATCAGACTATTTTTTGTTGTTACTATCTTTTAATAAAGTAAATTTTTTTCCCAGATTAAATGACTTTTCAATATGAACCAACGGCATTAGATAAGATAACTATCCTTATTAGGCTATTATAAGAGCCTAATAAGGATAGTTATCTCACTAGCAGAACTAAGCCTGCTAGTGAAAACTAAAAGAAAAGCGAGGATCACCTCCCTGGCGATTTTCCTTATTGAATAATCCTAATTAAGTCTGCTGAAAACAAATTCACCATTGGATAATGCCATGGATCGCGCCATTCATTTTCCTTCCCTGACATTCTTTCTGATCGAATTCTTTCCCTATTGAGATATGCGATCATTTTTGCCTTTCTTTACCCTGAGACTAATTTTCACTGTTGCTTTACACCGTAAAACGTAAGTGGCTAATAACGAATTTCTAATAGGTCATATTAGTCGGCATTTATCTCATAAATTGAAATCAAGTCCCTCTCAGAATGGGTTAAATCCAAGATTTAACCCATTCTGAGAGGGACTTGATTTCAATCTTTGCTCTTCTTTCTTACAGCCCTTCCAAAGTGCTGATTTCCGCTAATTTTGATATTTTTGAAATTATAAAATAATGTGATGCTACATAATCCAATTCAAGAAGTTTTTATGTATTTGATGGCAATTTGAGATTCATCTAGATTCTCTTTCTTCGTATTATACAGAGCCTCCGACTTCGCCCTACAGTGCGGTCTCTTGTGAAGATAGATCCATCCATATTATTAGAATAACTGCACCATCCCAATGATACTTTAAAATATCTCTTGTACTCACCATGACTTACTCACCATAAAGCAGCTTCTCAACAATTAATCCAATTTTTGAGTAAGCCAACATATATTTCTTGAGCTACCTTCTTTTCCATTTCCATAATTCAGATTGTCTATCATTTCAACAAAATTCCTTTAAATATTGCCGCCTTCCTTCAGATATAGTTTATGAAATTAAATGTAAGGTTTAAACTTTGTAATTTGTAATACCTTATAGTGAACTGCAAATTAAAAACATACTGGAGATGAATAGCCTTAACCATTATTTAATGCTTGACACAATAGCGCTAACCGTTATTTTCAACTAACCGTCTTGTCATTCAGCTGAGGCATAATGAGTTGTCCACAACCGAGTGAGTTAAGACGTGATTGTGATGCTGGCATCTTTCTGCTCCACCAAATCCAAGATTTTCATGATACGCTTTGGAGGAGCAGGTTAACAGTTTTCTTTTTATTTCTTATATTTGTGTTTATTATATTAAAATTAGGTTTCTGATATAAAGAAAATATAAGTAAACTTATTCAAAACACTCTTGTTTATTTTCAGAACTGTTTATTATTCCCAATTAGCTTATCCTTTATTATTATTATTTTAATTGGTATAGTGCAGTACCAGTTCGGAGTTCCTTTTCGGCAAATGACTGGACTTTGGAAAATTTATTGTAGAAAGAGAAGCATCTCCCTGACCACATTATTGCTTAAGTGTCGCTGTTCTAATCTTTGACTTTCTTTTCTTTGAATTTCCTAAAAAAATAAAGAAAATAAAAAGTGCAAATGTAAAATCCTTTCACAGATACTGCAGTTCGTCACAGGAATGGCACTCTACGGATATCGATTACATCGGCTTTATTCCAACAGTTCAAAATGAGAGTGAAGTGTTACGCATTCTGCTCCATTTCTGGTTTATACTCTGAATGTAGATGATTCGTCTGATTTTTTAAACTTCGAATAAATGCAGGGTTTTCATATTTTTTTCCGAAATTTGTGTGATAGCTTTTTTTTTATCTTGTGACACGTTGCTAAGCTTAGAATATTAAGGAAATTTCGAAAGTATAGTATTCAGTATTGTTCTTAATAATGTGATACAGTCTCATTGGTTACGTTCCCAAACTTTTTCGTAATATTCAAAGAATATAAGATTGAAAACGTGCCACTCCACAAGAGATTTAAATTCAACCAGAATTTATCTTGGTTGATAATTTCTTAAAACATCCCTAGAAACCAAATTAATGTAAAATAAAGACGCTTCTTCATTCTGTTATCAGAGACCAAAAACCTTGCTATTGGTTGAATTATATATCATCACCCGATAGGAAGATCAAAGTTTAATAATATCCGTTTATTTTATCTCCCCCCCCCAACCCCTCTTTGGGAATCAACATTATATTGCTGTTTTCTGCAGTATAGGTACCGGCGATTCGATTCTGTGGGAGGAATAGGAAATCGAGTTGCAAACTCAACAAGTTCTGATGGAAAACAATTTGGAAACAGTAATTTAGGGTATTTCAATTTACTGCAATGGCACAAACAGATTTATTGATTCCAAGTATGGCACTGTACAATGACTTTCCGTCGGAAGTTGCTAAAATGAACGCCTCATCCCATCTACTGCCTTTCAATGCGTTGATTCATGCTTACATCTATAATGATCTTGTATACATACTTTTGACAAGTGAGTGGCAGATATGGTTCCTTTTTTCCCAAATTCCAGGTGTCCCTAAACTTTTGGCAATATACTGTATAAGGTTAGGCACGATGAGAAGCTCAGACCTCCAAGGAAAAAGGGACGGCATACAAGAATCCTGAACCTTTCTGATCGTAGTTTTTATTTAGGTATAAACATCAGCGAAGCACTTGATTCAAAGTAAGTGCCTGAAACTTTGAGATAGTGGTCCGTAGTGCCATTTGGTAAGACATCATCGGAGTAATATTATGTTTTTTGGTGCTGAAAGTAGTCTGCAGCTGCCTCCTTTACCACATCGCTGGCATTGAAACTAGAATTTTGAGAATTGGCTTTTGGGGCCGAAAGACGAGTTATTTGTATAGAGACTAAGGTGGGATTCTAATATTTCCCACCTGTAGTGTTGCTGAGCCTAAACGCAACAGTTAGAGGTGCAGAGAACAAATCCAACGAGTAACTCTTTGAATAACTCAAGTATTGGCCTGGATATACAAAAGAAGTATCGTAATAGACGTGAAAATGTACGAATAGCCACAATATCAAATAAAGTGGTTTTGATGACCAGGAAAAACAATGAACTAAATATTTATTCTGCCACTAACTTATATTAACTGATGTTAACTTAAGTTGATATTTCTTTTGTACATTAACTAAAGTGAACATGCTTCGATGGATCGACGCAGGTCCTATTCTACATCCATTACGGGTTTCCTCGCAGAAAGCTCATAGCGAATGGAGAATAATCTCTGTGAAAACGTGCCCCTTGCTCCTAGAGACTGTAACGTCTTTTTCAAAAGCTTGAGTAATTTGAAGCAGATCAAATGAGTTCGATGTCTCCTAGATTAAACGAATCTGAACATTTCAAACCGGAACTCCATAACGCTTACAAGTCGGCTTTGCTTTTCTAGTGCCATAGCAAAAGTCCAAAAAATACGTTTGTATTGCGACAGTCACTGAAGAAATGCAATTAAAATACAAATAGATGCAAAGAAAACTGTGACGTGTTGCGTTGTTCAGTGTACAGACTGTTTGACTGTAGTAATCTAAAGCCAGAATGCGGAAAACGCGTGAGCTACCAGACTCTAAAAGGGGTCTTATCGTGGGTGCGCGTTTAGCAGGAGCCGCAATTCAAGAAACGAAACACAACTAGTTTCTCAAAAGCATTCATCTCAAGGATTTTTAATGACTGGAAAGCAAACGGTTCTTCCACATCTCAAAAGCGTAAATGTGGCAGAAGAACAACACTTCAAGAACTAAGCCTACAATACTCTAAGGAGGATTGTATGGAAAAATAGGACATACAGCGTGCAGCAAATAATATCTGAATTCAATCAAGCTCAGAACTGCTCTATTTCAACCCGTACCATGCACACAAGTAATTGAAGAAATTGGCTATTGGCAGTCGCTGCTTATTCAGAAGCCACTTTTTTTAAGAGAAAAACAGAAAAATCCACTTTCAGTTGCTGACAATTTTGTGATTGAGCAATGGAACAATAGAAGACGTTCATGTGTTCAAACGAATCACAGTACACTTTGTTTTGCACTAATGGTAGGCACAGAGTGTGGCGAGAACCACATGAAGCGATGGACGCTGCTTGCCGTGTTAAGACAAACCAAGCATCTAGAGGTGGTATTATGGTATGGGGGATATTGTTTACACGGATTTGTGTAATACAGTGAATGGTTACAACGTGAAACAGAATAAGGCACAAACAGCATGGGGTCTATCGAACGATCTTGCTATGTGCCAATTCAGCCTGGTTGTGGCAGTGTAATAGTGTGGGGAGTGTTTTGTGGTGGATATTAATAAATAATAAATTTTCTGTTTATACTCCGGGATGACCAAATGGTCAGAGGAGTTCACAAAATAGACAGAATATGAGAAACAGCACAGTATTCAGCAGTCACGGGCTTTGAACCCCGGTAACTCAAGGCACGTGTACTTATGCGCCCGCGCGCCTGAACACTAGGCTACGGCGGCCCTATTTTAGTACCCTTAGTATCAGTGGAGCAACATTTGGATGCCACATGGTATCTGCTAATTGTTTCCGACCAGGTCTGTCCCTTCATGGCTGAAATGTGTCCATTTGTGAATGGGTTCTTCTAACAGGATAATGCGCTATGTCACAGTATTGGATTTGTACAGAATAACTCCAGAAACTTGAGAGTGAATTTAGACCAATGTGGTGAGTGGCCTTTACACTCACTCACTCAACAGATTTCATCCAATTGTTAACATCTTTGGGATTAGGTGGAATTAACTCTTCAGAGTAGTAATTCTCAACCAATTGGTTTGCAAAAAATGTGGCAAATAGTTGAGTAAACATGGACCAGTATTACTACGACATGCGTTCAACACCTGGTTAAGTCCATGCCACGACGAGTCTAAGCTGTTCTGTGAGCTAAAGGGGGACCTACTCGCTATTAGTTAGGCGTACTTAATGAAGTGGCCACTCAGTGCATATAAATATCATGTTTGGTTTGTCTATGTTACACATTTCGCTGTATGAAGGAAAACTTATAAAAAGAATGGCATCGAACACACGTTTACTCACTTACAATTGCCTGGCGTTCTTGTGTATGATACTTTTATAGCATTTGACCATTTTAAAATCTAAAATAATGTCTGTGGTAAACAGTTTCCACTCTACCACCTTGCTATTGTACGTTATCTCTGGGGTCTGATTTCTTATTGTATGATGGGTTGTAACTAGGCAAGGTTAATCTCAAAATTTATTTATTTATATACACGGTGCACACAGACCTTAAATAAAGGCGGGAACGCTAGGAATTATATAAAATACAAAACAGTAGTAATCAATATACAGGGTGTCTCAAAAATATTGGTACAAACGTTTAGGGGAGGTAGGTAACATCTAAAGGAATGTGAATCGTATAGGAACCCATAACCGGAAACGCCACTGTAAGTCGGTATACGGCGCTGTTCATCAGGTCGCGAGGGAAAATTTTCTGGTTTACTCATTCAAGCAGTAGCCACCGCACGAAGAGCATGCATCGATATACGAACTGTGAGCTGGCAGACATGCACCTAGTGTATAGATTAGCAGAGGACCCACACCATGCGGCACAACATCGCTTCGCAATAAATGTGTGGCCAGGTATGGTCGGTGACTGCTTAGTCGGCCCATACCTGTTACCATCCCGCATGAACTCCGCTAAATATCGGATCTTTCTTGAACAAGTTCTACCAGGGTTACTTGACGATGTTCCAGCAAATGTGAGACGCAACATTTGGTTTCAACATGACGGGGCGCCTGCCCGTTATGGAAGGTGTGTTCGTGACCGTTCCAACAGGCGTTTTGGGCGCCGATGGATTGGCCGTGGTGGACCCGTTGCCTGGCTCCCACGCTTACCTGATTTATTGAGCCTTGATTTCTTTCTGTGGGGGTGCCCTCAAATCTATCGTGTATGAATCGCCTGTGGAGTCCGTCTCCACAGTGGATCTCGTGGCGAGACTCGTCTGCGCTGCTGCTACTGTCAAAGAAACTCCAGGTGTGTTCGACCGTGTCCGCCAATCCATGCTGCGTCGGTGTCACGCATGCACCGCGTCTCACGGTGGAACCTTCGAGTATCTGTTGTAACGTCATGAAATGCATCCATCTCGTATTCCATTGTTAATATTATGTCAAATAAATATTTGCAACTAATTACTGTCGTGTGTCTTTTCTGCTTCTTGTGCCTCTGCTACTACTTTCCCGTGAAGTTTCCGGTTATGGGTTCCTATGCGATTCACATTCCTTTAGATGTTACCTATCTCCCCTAAAAGTTTGTACCAATATTTTTGAGACCCCCTGTAGAACTATAATTAAAATATATACAAAATTTACATTAAGAAAACAGAGTAAGGAGCAAATTCTTATAGATAGATGGATTAAAAGTAAAATCAATATTGTAATAATTCATTACCTGAAGGAAACGAAACAAAAGACTACTAAGTAACTGATGAGTACGAGGAACAAGCAGTGAGAAATTTATTTTATAACGAGAATTCAAACGGGGTATAGCGAAAGGTATTTGTTCAAGAAGATCGATAACAGAGTTTATGATATTTTAAACAAAAAGAGACCCATGGAGTTGTTGTCAAGCGTGAAGAAGAAAGATTCCGAAGCGACCACAGAGAGCTGCATAATTTCGATGGTGAAGGGCAATGTGATTCGGTTCGTGTGAAAGGCAATGTGATGAAATAATCTACAGTTGCTTAGATATCCGCAAGAAATAAATTGCCTTTACTTTACCACCTTTCCAATAACTAGAATTTAAAATTTTTCACTTAGAATATATATATATATTTATATACTCTGTAAGAAGTGATATAGCGAACACGAATACTCACCGAAGTGAAATAACACGACAAGATAATTTCAGAAAATGACGCCAATACTCCTTGCATTCACTTCGGAAGATAACTGGTGGCAGCTTAAGACCAGCCTAAACATAATGATGAATGCCGCCATGTAGCTGAGGATCAAGAAATCAGCAGAAGAGATTTTCCCTACCGGTATTCTCTGCCACTTATTTGTCAGCCATGATTGGCAGTGAAGGTAATAAATTGTGAGAGAAGGAAGCTGCAAAAAACCGCTAGAGACCCCTAACTCTCCACGGGATCTGTTTCGCTGTCAAAATCACCTTACACTTTTTGTAAACATTGGAGGAGCTCAACTCCAGACAGCAGCTTTTCTGAGATTTTTTTTTTTTTTTTTTATTGTGAAACATTAAAATAGTACTTTAAATTACAGTAGCTCTTTTTCTCTGCATTTATCGGGTAGATGTATGTTTATTTAATATGAAAACCAACATAAAATAAGCAGCCCTAGACAATTACTGCCCACGCTTTGCTTTCGGATGTGTAAAAATACAGATTGCATTTTTTGTATTCTTAATAAATTTGTTCCCTTTCTGCAATGGAGAGAGAGAGGGGGGGGAAAATCTGCTTTTTCGTGCTCATCGTCAACAACACTCGTATGATTTCAGGAGATATTTGATAGGCCAGATGGTGATACTAATCACTGCACTTTGTCTCTCCTCTTTGTGTCAGTAGTTAGCTCTTGGTTCTTCATACATTACCTGGCCTAAGAAACATTGTCAGATGGTGATTTTGCCTTTTGGAAACATTGTTGCACATGGGCGTATAAACCTGATGACAAGTCGGGTCAAAACAAACTGCTTTATTAATAGAAATCTTACATCCCAGTCCTCTTTAGAATAATAGATTATCCTGCTGTAGCAACTAGAAATATTCCTGCAATATCTGTCGCTATTGTCGTTTATAAGCTTAATGGACCAACTGGTTTGCTCCCATGACAGCATCATTAACTGCATAACCAAAGTGACTACCTTTTATTTTGTACGGGATTTACGTTTTCAAATTGGCGATTCATTTTTATTATCACTCGCATAAACATTCCCCACATCATACATAGTAGTTTTATCAGCATTTATCATTCCCCAACACATGAAAATTATTACTGAACTCCTTGGGCTGCAAATGTACTATGGCCAGAGCTGCTAATGGGCCTAAAATTCGTAGGGGGAAAAAACCTTCCTAGCACATTAAATTTTCCCTAATTTCTTATTTTAAAAATTAATAAGTTTAACGTTTTGTTCATCAATTATGAAACATCTTCAAATTTAGTATTAGTGCCAGCCATATGGTGCAAGGAAGCCCGAGACTTTTCCTGCACCATCTAAAAAAATAATAAATAAATAATCAAAAATAAAAATAAAATAAACTATCTGACTCCCCTCCTCATGTGGGTACCTCTCCGGTTGAACTTTGTCTTCCCAAGCTGTCAGCCTCAACCATCCATGGAGGCAACTTATTCCAGTAATCAATCCGCTAGCTAAAAGAAAACTTCCTGCAATTCAATCTAAAATAAAATTCAATCTAAAGGTCTTTTGACCTTTGTCAAAAGCTAATTTGAATTTATGACTTCCTAGTTTTGAATCATTAATAACAACGAAAATTTCGCCTTCATTCATTTTACTATATCCCTCTCAGAGCCTCAATGCGGTTCACCTAAGGTGCTTGGTTGCCCAGTTCTTTAAAGGAAAAATGGTAGCAGGGGAATCATAAAAGAACTTCGTCCTCCTGGTACACTAACATTAGTTAGCCCTATGTGGTATGTTTTATTCGCAGTCATCCGGTGCAGAACTCTTGTCATTAGGAGCAACTTTAAGACATGTCAGCAGACTTAATTTAACCTTATATAATTCCTTACAAAAGTTCAGGAAGGTTGCAGTATTAGGTCGTATTTGTTGCCATTAAGATGACTTCTATATTGTTAAGAAAAATAGGTCTTCACTATTGTCAGGATTGATTTCCAGCTGCATTTTTAAAAACAAGAAAGACGTTATTGTTGAAATTTTTGATTGCAGTACTTTTTTAAAATTTAGAAACGACGCAAATCGGAGAATGTCTGTATTCCATACGAGTCAAATCCAATGATCTAGGTGGCCAGAAATAAAGATTGCAATTTTCATCCCCTGCCCTCCAAAGTTGCAGTTGCACTATGCTTTCTAGCTTTGCAGTTGACTTATTTATCCACTTTTCATGAAACTACTGTAGTAGGATATAAGTGATAGTAGAAAGAGTAGAAGTAATAATGAATACTTAATACTCCTAACTCTGTAGTATCAATAAATCCTAGGATAGGGAATTGCTTTCATTGTACAGAGTGGCAAGGGAACGATAAACAACATATAATTTTCCAGTATATTTATTTGAATAGGATCACTTCAGTTTGGTGCGTACAACGTTTAGTGCGTGGCACCTATAGCGATTGAGAATGGGCAACTCGTAATTCATCCGCGAGTTCGAACCCCGATGGAAAATGTTCACCCTTGAAAACAATCTGAATTTTTAATGTAAATTATCAAAATTTGAGCACGTTTTGTTCATACTCAGAAAATAAACTGCTCTGTCTGCAAGGGTAGAACTTTTAACAAAATTGCATTATTTAGGGCATTATTACAAATAAATTTTATTTGCTTTGCGATCCAAATCCTTTGCAAGTAGAATTTCGCGATGACTTTCACATGAGTTACACACTGAGTGATCACTGATTTATGACCACCTACCTAATACTTTGCAGGTCCTCTTTTTGCCCTCAGTACAGCAGCTATCCTACATGGCTTTGATTCAACAAGATGTCGGAAGCGTTCGGGAGGTATGGCCAACCAAGCTGTATGTAATGCGGCTAGCAATGCAGGTATGGAGGTGATTGGTGTATCCAGACGCCTGATATGCCTTTACATAGTCCCACAAGTGCTCTATGGGATTGATATCGGTGGAGTTCGGAGGCCAATCGATATACTGGATGTCAGAACTGTGTTCTTCAAACCATTCCTGCACAACAAGTGCCCGATGGCCCGGCGCATTGTCATCTTGGAAGACACCATTGCCATTCGTGAAAAATTGTAACATAGCGGGGTGTATGTTCCACATGCACCAGGGGTACAGGTTCCTGCCAATGAAACATTCCCCACATCATACAACCGTCACTACCGGTCTGCACTTTTCATACAATGCATGATGGATGAAGAGCCTCATTGTTGACGCCAAATCCACGACCATCCACGGTGTGGAGTAAATAACCTTCTTCCAGTCTTCTAACGTCCAACTTGCAAGCACTTTGCACCAGGCGAGACTTTTACACCGATGAACCTGGGGTAGGAGAGGATGCCGTAGGGGTCGTCTGCTGGTATAGCCAATAGGTGCGACGCATGGTCATGCCAGATATTGTTCCGGGTTGGCCCATGTTGTATTGGGTAGTCAACTCTTGAACAGTACTGTGACTGAATGAGTCGTCTGACCCGGCGCTCACCTCTAACTTCAACCTTTCGCTGATCTTTGCAGTTTTGCCGTTGGGATGTTTGACCATTTCGACGCCAGTCCCGGTACATTTTAACTATGGCGGCTCTCGAACACCCCACCAGTTCAGTCGTTTGGGAAATCTGGGCACCAGCTCGTCGAGCTCCTACAATCTGTCCTTTATCAAAGTCCGATAAATCCTTCCTTTTACCGATCACGCTCCGAATGTTTCTACCTACTGAACAACTAACACCTTATTTATGCCACGTAGGTCGACTAATTGCGCACTCCGTACCTCACGTGGTCAACGGGTCGCATTTACTTTTCATAAGGATGGTCATAATTCAGTGATCACTCAGTGTATATATCAATGGATCATAATTCATAATCTGCATTGCAGTTGCACTATCTCTGCAGATATTAACGCATTTGGACCATAATAAATAATCGAAAGTGAAAATTCCACTTAAAGGATTGAAAAGGTTTGTGGCGTGTGTGTCCCTCAATTGATTTCAAAATAATTTATTCCAAGGTTACAGTATCTGGCATATCAAATGAGGTGTACCACGTTTACAATATCAGAAACTTCATCGACCTGAATTGCAAACATTGCATTGTATTTTGTCGTTAAACGCCAAGTTGTAGTGCCTCTAAAAAGATTTGTGATACGTCTTTTCACTTCGTCACGTGCCAAATGCAGGGTGTTCTTTTTATACATCATACTAGTTTACTTTGCAGTTTCTCAAAGTTAAAAATTTCGTACCAGCGACATCATTACTCTGTAGAGAGAGATTTATAGATTTAGCAGGAAAGGCTGAGTAGGAGGAGTTGGCCTGGAGTTTCTGGATGAAATTTTTGACAGCATAGTGATTTCTAACTGCTACCCTAATGTGTATGGCAAAGGACTAGCGCGACCTCCAATGCCGCCTGATTTAAACCCAAGTAATTTTTATTACTAAGGTTATTTTTAAAGACAGTGTTTCAAGAGAATCCACAAATCATTCCTGCGCTGAAGCAAGCGATTCAAGATAAACTTTTTTCCGTGTCGGAGGACACGGAAAAAAGTGGGGCGTGTTCTTTGCAACTTCGTACTCCGACTGCAATACTGAATTACATTATTGATATCAATACATTATTGTTAAATGTGGAGTATACATTGAACATGTCGTGGCATGAATTTCCTTAAACTGCTGAAATCTTAATTTCTGTTTCTAAACAATGTTTTATGGTATTCAGAGGCGTCGCTTTTCGAGGC
This sequence comes from Mastigoproctus giganteus, assembly GCF_048544385.1. Lineage (NCBI taxonomy): Eukaryota > Metazoa > Arthropoda > Arachnida > Uropygi > Thelyphonidae > Mastigoproctus > Mastigoproctus giganteus. Next base: position 143,014,580 of record NC_143577.1, read on the forward strand.
GTCATGTTTTTCACCGCGCATATATTGTACATCATAACTGTAACCGGAAGAACCAGTGTTTCATCAACAACAATATTGTATATTCTTTAATTTCCCTAACAGTGATGTGTTTTACTTCTGGAGATTCCCTTAGAAGACACGGTGATGTATCATTTTCATACACTTCCACTTACTTCGCATTAGTTTGGTTATAATGCAAGGAAACGGACTTTTTTTGCATCAGCCAAAAAAAAAAATATATAAAATAATAAAACAGAATATTCATACTATTCCCATTTACACACGGTGACCATCCAATTCTGCTTTGAATTTATCCGTATCAATTTGGAAGGCAACTTATTTCAGAGTTCGACAACCCTGGTTCTGACAGCACATAGGTGAATTTCACGAGATGCAGTTTTCTGTATGCTACCTAGTCCTTGTCTCACCAGGGAGAACAGACCTTCCTCATTCATTTTACTCAATCCCTTTAGTGCCTTATACACCGTAATTATATCTCCTTTAGAAGTCTAATTATCAAACATTGTAGTCCACACCTAAACCGCTCTTCACATGTGCATCTCTTTGCACTCATCACCCATCTGGTCAACCTTCTGTGACTTCTTTCCAGAATGCTTTTTCTTCTTTTTTTTTAGGTCTGGTCCTAAATACCTGAATACAAACTTGTCTAACCATTATTTTCTATAGAAATATAAAGTTCCTTCTCCCTAGAAATCCTCCTATAAATCAGGCACGGGACACCACGTGCCTTCTTACAGCCTGTTTACACCTCAAGGAAAATTTCATGTCAGGTTCAATAGTAACACCTAAGTATTTTCCGCCTTGAACAACTTTTAGTTCCTTTCTCCCGACCTTATACGTAACTCCAGGATTTCTGCCTCCCAAATGCATAACCTTACATTTAGAAGCATTGAACTTTATTTTCCGCTTTTCGGACCATATGTAAAATTGATACAGGTAGTTTTGAAGCATCATGACATATCTCGAGTTGTTAAACATCCCCTTCAAACCGCCAGCGACTTTGACAGCTTCCCTTAGATACTCTTGTCAGTATAGGAAAATGACATAATTACTTAGAACGTTTCAAAATTCCTGAAACATCCTCCTCTCGGAAAACCACGAAGACATTGAGTGCAATATGTTTGTTGTGGGAGGAGGGGATTTATCAAGGTCATCGATACGAGAGTTAGAAGAAAAATAGGATACAAGTAGGTCACTGGAAAGAGACAAGATGTTTGACTACCAATTTGGACAAGAAGCAAGTTCTCTTCTCTTAATCTGTTCGAAATAAAGTTTGGATTGTTTAATAATTGTTTTGCTACTTCAGTTTTGGTAGAAAATGAGGCTGGAAATTTGGATACAAGCTAGTTACGGTACATTATTTTCTTAAATAGTTTTAGCACATTTATAGGAAACCCATGGTTTAGATAAGGGATGGGATTTTAGAGTGGAACTCTGAACAAAGGCTTTATCGCTCACACGATCAGAGCAAACGTTGGGTTCAAAAGATTTACATTTTCCCAACTAAGGAAAAGAATAGAAATCACGCAGATAACAATAATCAGATTTATCATCTGATGATTGATAAATTAGTTTTGTGTTAGGTAACATGATTTTATAATACAGTATATATTGGTGACAGCGAAATTTTGTATTTCTGTAACGCCAAATAACGAGGCTGCGAATGGACATGAGCGAGAGGCCTCATTGGAGAACTGACCATCACTTATTTGTGATCTGAAGTACTAGGAGGACCCGAACATTGACCGTGTAGCTGGAAGAGTTGTTATTAAGAAAATGACGAAGGCTGTCGCGGCATGTGCTGTCAGGATTATCTGATATTCTGAAAGTTAAATAAACTAGCTGTGTAATCATTTAGTAATTGGAAGAACCTCGGCATTTTAGATTGTGGGGGTGGCGTTTTAATGATGTAACAATCTATCTCTATTTATCCCTAGCTGGGTCGCCAATTGTGGGGGTGGGGTTTCTTCTTATATATACTTTTATATTACTTTTTATTTTGTTATTATTTGTTATTTATATTCCCCACTTTGCATCTGACTGGTTATCTCACAGAAGAATTCCGGTTCTGAGGGAGTTTCTATATTAGAGCACTCCTCCTTTGGGTTTTGCTGTGTGTTCAGAAATGACCAAACTCCATTTTCATTAAGTGAAATACAATCAGTTTATTATACATACTTACAAATAAAAGATAAGACAAATCATTACACATTATTCACTTCATATATAGGTACAAAGCATGGATCACGTTCCTGGTCATTAGGCTCTCCCATCCATCATCTTCTTCTTACTATAGGCCCACTAACATCTCGTACAATCAGTTTAATTTAACTCTTTCTTAATTACAATTGACATTTATTATTTATATATTTATATCTTTCTTTTTCATACCTATCTAGCACAATCCTACATTCTTCTTCATGGTTGATACAATTCTTCTTCTGGAATTATGTCCACTCTACAAACTATTCTATTCTATTCTATTCTCTCCCCAGTACTTTAAAGTTACATGTTAATGAAATATACATGGGATTATTTATTTCTTCATTCCCTCAGGTAAACTTCAGCATATAGCGACTAATTTCTCTACTTCAGTAACATTATATAAATAACATACAACTGTACCTGCTCTATAGGCTAACCCGTCCAAAATTATTACTTTTACTCCATTAATTGATCGGTAAATAGACCACAACTGTAAATCATCCTTCATTAAACTATTTCTATGATATTTCCTTACTTATCTATACCTTAACTTAACTCTTAACTGTATGCTTCCCTAAATCTCCCTTAATATTTATCTATCTTCCCTGCAGTCCTTTGCAATTACATAGAGGTAAATTCGTTGTTTAACCACTTACTTCTGGGGATTTGGATCTTACCGCTAATACAACGTGTGGCCTGTGACTTTCTGCTCTGCATCGGGTCCTCCATTGGTTTGGGAACGTTCATCTGGAATTCTAAACTTTGCCAGGGACACTTTCCGCTTTGACGATCATCCTGGTGTCGTATCCTTCTTTGCTGTGCCGGATCATTCTGTAGGAGCCGCTTCTCATCACTTTATTTCTACAGGACGGTACAGTTTTCTTCTGTTAGCATTATCTCGCTGTCCTTCTTTCAAATATATTTCTCGGTGGACGCTTTCGGACTTCTCTGTTTCATCTCGAGAAAGTTCCCCTTTCTGTAATTCATCTACACTTTATTAAAACTATCAGAATTTAGTGAACTCACCATAACTGGTTCTACTGGTGGATCGCTTCCGGGGACTGTTTCCTGGGCCTATCTTTCCAAAAAATCACTCTCGAAGAAAACTTTATCATCTTCCGAAAAACTATTATCTCCAAAAAAACTTTATCACATCTCGAAAAATCATCTCCGAAAAACTTCATCACATATCTAAAACATCTTATCACCCCTTTTCCACACCCCTTTTGCACGCGCTCTTCCCCTTTTATTTCCCAAAACCTAGTAACGCCCCTCCTTTCCTCGACCAATCATTTCTATCTGACCATCATCGTCCCCTTTCGGTGTAGAGATAACTTCCGTTTCTAGAGAATTCTCGAATATTCTGGAAATGACCAGAATTTTCTGGAGCTCGGTACCCATCCGGAAATCATCTGCGTCCATTTTCTTGATTCGTCTCGCATTATTATAAAATGACCACACCTGCTCTGTTTGCAGTAAACAAGAACGCCCCCGCTGGTACCCCTATTGTCATCTCTGGACCAAACAGTCCCTTGCCATACTATCAGTTGACCCCCCACTGTTCCGTCTTGCTATCTTCGCTTGCTATTTCCGGTGTGGGCACTGATCGTATATCTGTTTCTAATGTTTTTCTTCAAGGTATATTTGCTTGTACATTAAATTTAACCTTCTCTTAAATTAATTCCATTAGCGCGAGACCCATTATCTTAAACAATATTAGTGACTTTAAGTGTTTTCTTTTGTGGTTTACAATATCACTATCTAGCGTTCTTTCTTAAATTATATTTAAATTTAACTTGTAAGACTTTGTGTCTTACAAGATCAGCTTGGTCCATGTAACTAGAAAATTGAAACAAACTGGAAATGTGAGCATTAGACTCACCAAGTAAAATTAATTCACTGTTAGGAAACGTACTAGAGAAGGAAGTCAAAAATTACGATTAGTGAAGTTGGGCGAATGATGGAGTCAACATATAAATTCTACAGAATGGGACAGATGATATTACAGATCAGGAAGTTTCTAACAAGGAATATCAGCGCAGATGAGCACAATACCCTCACTACAGAGAAATGAATCATAGAGCAAATAGTCACGAAACTGTTGAACTGTGGCTATGGATAATTGGAATGCTGTCAGAAAAAGTAAGTGGGACTTAGCAGATTTTAGAACGAAATGGGTCTCATCGAGATTGGAACTGAGACCACGTATATTTTCAAAATGAATGAAGTGTTTGGGTGGTTTAAATCTTTCCGCAAAAAAGTGTGTTCTGTTAGTTTGAACTCTTCATGATTCATTCATTATTAAAGTGAAGGTGGCGGGCATGTTACATGAATTAATGAAATTTTTGGATATGATGTACAGATAGCAAGAATATACCCAGGTGCTAGACAACCGGTCTCGACATACACAATACTCGGACTTCCTCCATTCACTAGCTGTCAGAGTAGATCAAATGATATTGTCGTTAGGTTTATTATTGAAAGACTTAATGTAGCATCTAGTTCTAATATTTGTAGAATTACCCGCAATACATCAGTTCTCCTTGCTATGGCTGTCGTTTCTATACATGAACTTGTTACTGTTATTTTCAATAATAAAACATGCGTTCCGTTACAGATTACAAAACAGCCGAGTTCACTGAACTGAATCGTAAATAGAATATAAAATTTCATAGCACGGATTTTCTCCTCCCATCGGAGGAGCTTCCGTTTCTCATAGATACTGGATTTCTAAGTGCTTATAGCCATACATTTATCGACTGGAATAACGTTGTGTGCCGAGTTGTAGAAGTTGTGTATCTACGAATGTTACCGACTCCTCAGCGATGCAGGATAAAAATAACTTAATGGCCCATTCGACATTCAAGAGATACGTTAGTAAAGAAAGTGTAGTTCAAAGACCTGTATGAAAATATGGTATGCTTCAGGCCAAAAAAAGAGAAAGTACCTCGAAATCACTCTGAACTCACACAGTCTTCTATAGTTGAGCATCCTGTGCGCAATTTGATAGTTTGAATTTGTTTTAATGAAGTACAATAATTCTCAACTAATTCAAATTAAATGAGGAAAGGAATAGTCCAAATTATAGAATATGATTAAATGTAAATATTTCCAAAGTGCAGTTAATAAAAACAAGCAAGTTTAACCGCGAACATATGTTGACTTGGTATTTTGACAGAATATGACGAAAAGGAAACGAAATTTTCATGCGCATGTTTAAATTTAAAATAATATGGAACACAGAGTCCATAACAGACAGAAAAAGAAATAATACGATTTTTTAAACAAACGTTAATTCTGCTAAAGGTTTACAATAAATTTATTCAGTCGTGCACAGTATGTTTCCACTCGTATTGCCGTTTTTTGAAGAAAGGGGAAAAGTTTTCTTGTTCTAAAATATTTTTAATAACTCTTTAGAGCGCATAAATATATTTTCTTTCCTGTTTTAATTTATTGCTATTTTAACTCCTCGTCATATTTGGAAAATTAAATAGGAATTGCGAAGACATTCTGCCTTGTATTCTTTTTTTCTTCATTTCCCACTTCCTCTATAGACCATTTGAAATGTTGTTGCTATATTATTTTTTTATGAAAACCCCAAACACTAAAGGTATTATAACCTATAGTACTTAGTATCATGTGTGGGTTGAAGGTTGAGAAGATGAAAGAAGATATTTGTTGACGTTAGACTTGAATTTCTGTAGATTGTAATATTTCAGGAAATACGTACGAAGGGAGAAAATGGAAATACGTACGAAGGGAGTTCCAGAAAATGGAAGTTGAATGAAAAAATGAAGAAGAAAAGTTGGATGAGCCAATTTGACGTTGTACAGTAACTCTCGGGTGTTCGGACTGGTTTGGAAGAGAGGATGGGTGGAGGGAATTAGAGAAGATAGTTCAGAAGAATAGTGCTAATGGAAGTATCTATAAAAAAGGCATGCTGCAGAAACAGAACATCTGTGAAACAGTGAGTGAAGAGACTTTAAAAAAAAATGGATCAATAATTAACCTAACTGCCGTCTTTTGAATGGAGTCTACGGGTCTGAGAGAGAGCAGTTATGGGGGCACCACCCCAGATGTGGGAACAGTATTCCATGGTAGGGCGGATTTCAGATTTGTACTGTGACTAGCTTGCTGTTTAGAAGAAAAGTAGCGCCGAGAGCAGAAGAAAAATCCCAATTTTTTAGATGCAGAGGAAGCAATATTGTGATGTACTCATGATAAGAGAAATTAGAAGTCAGGGTAATCCCTAATAGTGAAGTCTAGTCTAGAAATCTGAGTGTCATCGAAGATAAGTATAGGAATAGAAGAATCCTTCTTGCAAAATATAAGATTCAACTGAGTTTTAGAAGGATTAAAATTTACTGTTATCTTTGCCCCACTGGAGATCAGCATTTAAAGAATTTGTAGTAGATATTAGAGAAAATAAAGCTGTTTGTGCAGGGCAAGGTTTCACAAACTTGAAGGTGGAATGCAATGAGCAGCATAATCATGGATAGGATGGGATCACATTCTTTCTAATTGCTGTTATGTGACACATTTTAATATTCCTCATCTTTTATTCCATCCGAATATTGTAAATAAGAGAATCGCCATGTTACATTTCTTTTTTTCCATGCACTTTCTTCTATACTCTACTTTACTTCGTTCCAATTTGCAAATCGTTTGTGAACAACGCTGTTTTCGTTAAAAATTTTAATATTGGGCACACTTTTTCATTTCAAATAAGAAAAAAAAAAACACCTTTCAATTATTTCCTGTTGTAGCTGAGCACGACTCTTTGATCCACAGATCATACGAAGGCGGCCTTGAAGATAAGAAAAGACATTTGATATCGCAGTCGCTTGAAAAATTTTCATTGGAAAGATGTGTAGGGCATTATCTAGCAATAAAAATATCTTTATACTGTATTGTCATTTGCATTTAATTTTTCCTTATGAATGATTTTACTTCTTTTAAAAAGTAATGGGAAGCCAATCTGCAAGGAAAGTCTGACAATCTTAGCTTCAATTTTCTGTTTTCTCGGATTTAATCCAGTTTAAGTGATCAGGTCTCCGGTAAAAGTGCTGTTACTTACTGCGGAGCCGACCGGGCTAGCCGGGTGGGTAAAGTGCCTGGCTGGCAACCCAAAGGTCGCGGGTTTGAATCCCTCTTCGGGCTTGGATCAAAGTACTGCAAAAACCTTGGGAGGTGCATTATGGCCACAGAAGCCGATGCGCCAACAACTACAAAAAAAAAAAATAACTTACTGCGGAGTAACAAATGTAAAGACTGTAGGTACTTTGTATTATTTTTTTAAAAGAAGTTCGCTGTTATATTATTCAATTCTCTTATAGGAAATCTCTGTCTCGCATAAATAAAATACATAAGCAAAAGAAAAGGAGGTGGTGCAATTTATAGAGTGCAATTAGTGAAGGTTTACTGTATGTGAATAAGTTTCCACAAAACTAAATTACTTTTCTTAAAGTTTGATTATAATCGGCAAGTTGAGCCATTCGGAAAACTTTTTGGCTGTCTGTGTCAAAATTAAATATCAGTTGCTATTTGGGTTTTAGGAGCATTAGCAACTAAGGCCATATTTCTCCGGGGATATGCGGTGGTCATTCCCTGACCTTGCCGCATCCTCCGTATTTGGTGGTCACGGGCTCGAACCCCAGTCTAATCAATAAGCGTGTGCTACGCACTGCTGCACCTGGCTACAGAGGCGCCTTAAATATCAGTCTTTACTTATCCAAAAGAGCCGGATGCCTCGTAGTTGCGACTGTAAACCTGGCTACTTTCAAGCCTTGCTTTAGTCCTTCCAACAGTCTTCTGTGGCGATTTCAATGTGTCCATTTCAAAGCATGCAACTCATCTAAACGATCTAACCTCAGCCCTGAATTCAGTTGGCCTCACCAAACAAGGAACTCCACCAACAAGACTAAGTCAGTCGTGGATTAAATATATCACAACCTGCAGAATCTGTCAATTCTACTCAACTCGTTTTCTTTTAACTATGACCATCATCCACTCCAGTGGGCTGTTTTACCCATTTCAAATTCAAAGCTGGGACCCTGATGCTACTCCCCAGAATCCACTTACTCACACCACAGATCGTCATGCATAACCTGACCACTTATAACTGGGAGCTATAAGTATTAAAAGCTGCTGAGTTATATTTGAACTCAGGTATTGAAATCATTTTAAAATTGTAGTATTTCTACATTGTTTTTTTTTTTTTTTGAGGACGTTTTGAGACCTCACGTTACAAATAGCATTAACAATTGCTAATACAAATAGTATTAACAAAAAAAGGTAAATCCGCTGTTTGTTTAGAAATGGGACTATTGTCATGAAATGGGGACTACAGTGTTCTGAGTTTCCACACGGTTTCGAGGAACGGTTTCTTAACCACGATGAGAACAAATATATTTAGTATATAGAATACTGAAAATCAGTGAACTACTATGTATGTGGTTTGACTTTAACGTCTGGTTGATACGTGTATGTGATGGCTTATAGTTTAATAGATTAAAATGGATGTTGGTCTAAAACTAATTAAAGGATACGCAGTTATAGTCACGCCCTTCCACACAGTGTAGAAAAGACACAGGCTGCAATACATTTAGGAGGAAGAGCTTTTTATGAATAGTTTTAACAATGTGAGCGAGTTATTCGAGAGAGGATTGTGTGGTTTATTCTAGGAAACTCCATCCCCCCCCCCGGCAAAACAGGAACACCAATCACAGAATATGCCCACGCAATAATTTACAGAAACGATAAAATGATGCTTCGTGGCCTTGGTCTCCTCGACGAAAATTCAAAACTAACTATGCCGAATAACGTTTTCAAGCATGTCAAAAATATTTTGGCTGAACAGGAAGATCTTCGTAACAATATTTATCGTCTTTCCAACGGAAGGACAAAAATACAGAGATAATCCTACTGGATTTGCACTGCACTGTTCCGCATGTGTCTCCTTGTCGAACTCTTTAAAATCGAGAAAGGAGTTCGACAAGGAGACAATATCTCCGAAGCTGTTTACTGCTGCCCTTGAGGAAGCTTTTAGAAGATTAGACTGGTCGCAGAAAGGAGTCAATGTGAATGGAGAGTACCTAACCATTTACGATTTGCAGATGACATTGTGGTCATAAGCCACGATCTCAAAGAATTAAAGGAAAATCTTAATCAGTTATGCACAGTTAGTAAGGATTTAGGACTAAAGATGAATATGGCTAAAACAAAAGTAATGATGAACAAGTATGCCACGGAAAGAGAAATAATGATTGAAGGAGCAGTAATTGAAAAGGTGGAGTCATATACTTATCTGGGACAAGTCATTAGCTGTAATAATGATAAATGGCTGGAAGTCAAGAGAAGAATAAATTTTGGATGGATAGCATTCAGGAAATATAGTCACATACTGAAGAGCAATATCCCAGTTTGTCTGAAACGAAAAACAATGAACCAATGTATACTCCCCACAATGACTTATGGAAGTGAAACTTTGGCACTCACCAAAAGAATGGAAGAGAAGCTGAGAGCTACACAGCGAAGAATGGAACGAATTATATTGGGAATCAGACTGTTAGATAAGAAGAGAAGCACATGGATTAGGCAGCAAACTCAAGTAAAGGACATTCTTATCAAAACTAAAGAACTAAAATGGTCTTGGGCAGGACACATAGCTCGAAGGCATGATGACAGATGGACTAAGAAAATAACAGAATGGTACCCAAGAGGAGCTAGAAGAAAACCTGGAAGACAAAGGCGGAGATAGATATATGAAATTCATGAGTTTGTGGGTAGTAAATGGATGGCCAGTGCTCAAAACAGAAGGGACTAGAAAGTTTCTGGAGAGGCCTTCATCCTGCAGTGGATTGAAAATGGCTGATGATGATGATGTTCCGCATGGAGACTGAAAGAAATAAATTTCAGAAGCACTTCTCCTTTTGCATTTTACTTTAAAATCAGCAACCTTCAAATGCGCCGGCTGCAGAGGAGAAAAGATTGTCGCTTAGGTGCTTTCGAAAATTTTCTTTAAATCTCAAAACAGTGTAAATTTGCAGCTCTGCAATTTGAGAAAAAGTACTATTCTCCAACATGTATCGTTGCAGTAGGGAAGAAAAATACAGTTATAAAAATAAAAATTTGGCAAAGGTAGGATAGCTGCATAGGACCCGAAATGAACAACCGCCCAGCTTGACCAACAAAAGGAGATGAAATAAAGGAGAGGCTTCATTACAAATGATATGGGAGTACCAGAAAATAATAATGTAAATAATGAACCGACTGGTAACAAAAAGTGTTATTTTAGGGTGAACCTCGGCATTTACGCTGACCAATTGGGTAACTTATCAGTAGCTGTCCAGTTTAACGCGAAATTTTAATCAACCGGCATCGATTAGTATGAATTTTGCTCGTTCCGAGTTCGATGCAGATATTCTTCCTTGTGAAAATTTTAATATATACTATAATGCCCATGGGCGTTAATGACGTCATTCTCTGGAATAGAATTTCTGCAAGATTTTGGTATGTAGGGACTGGAGTCTTGCCTCTGTTCAGTTCTGCTGTTGATTTAGAATAGCTTATTCTGGTTCTCGTCTCAGTCCAACTGTATTGGAAATAGCACGTCCACAACATGATTTTCCTTAAACCGCTATTGTACTTGCTATGCTTTGATAAATAGGAACCCTCCCCCGACAAAGAATAAATAAGTAAAATAAATTGCCGTTTATTCTAATTTATTCTATATAACATAAGAGTTTATATATTCATTTACTGCAAACACACTGTATTGATTGCTAAGGACAACCAGGTTTTTGTTGCCACAGTTCACAATTGCAGCCTATGGGCTCCGACCCACAACTTTCTTATATTAACTTGAAACGCAGCCTCTTTAACAGATCATCTACGAATCTGGAGCCATGATCCTTGTCGAGTTGATACTTCTTAAAACGATTCACCAAGTATAACCAAAGTAATAAAAGCAGCTGCCAACAGAGATAATTCAAGAAACAATTCCACACTAACCTCTCCTGACTCAAGAAAATGGAAAGAACATTTCCAAATGCAGCCACTCATCCCATAAATGTTCACAACGTTGATTACCAAATATTTGAAAACTCCTAAGCATGCAGGAATCAGATTTCCGGTCAGATGAAAACTAACGTAAACAGCAGCAGTAATTTCGTTAAATATCTTCTTGTATACAAAATGAATAACTCTAATTACAGATAAAGTTCATGGCGTAACACATTTATTTATTTATCTGCCTCTTATGTGACTTTTGGAATTAGTAGTTACTGTCTAGGAATGAGGCCTCCGGGTGCATATTCCAGGATGGCGCGCGTACGAATTGAATTGACCGAATTGTGTATTTGTAAGCCTCCCTCTCTTACAAGGAAAATGTGATATTGTAGATCCTGTTTTCTTACATAAATTTTATCTGTATGATGTATACTTCGCGAAATACGTTTGAGTTGATAATAAATAAGACATGCCTCTTTTTGTACAGAAATTTAAGAATCAGACGATTCTTAAATTTCTGTTCGGACTTTCGATCCCGAATAGCTAACTCCCGTTCAAAAATTATAGAAGATTACCACCTAAAATGTTGTGTTTCCTTTCTTTTTTCTGTTTCGTATCGAAATTAGATCATTTAGCGCAGATATTCAGATATATCTACATCATTTTCGCCTTTTCATGGCTGCACTGTTCATACTTGAAATGCTGTGTTATTAGTTGTTATTAGTTGAGCGCTTAAGGTCTCAAGGTCCCAATGAACTGAAGCAGGAAGCGAAGAAAGGTATTTACAACAACAGATGTCGTCCGATTTTCTTTACAGCGTATACGAAGCATAATACAGAGCGTATGCACGCGTGCAGCAACTCTGAAATGCTATGCCTCACACTGATTCTGCTAATAAACTGGGATGGTAAGATCGTAAATCACCCACGAAACTGGCTTAGCCATGTTAAGATTCCAATTTCGAAAATGTAACATATTTCATGGGGAGGAACATAATAATGCAGTAGGAGATGATATCGAATGCGTGAGCTGAAAGGCAAAGGAGACTCATTTTTAGCCAGTAATCAGTTGTATAGAAGCCGGAAGAATGCCAAGAAATGCACCGGAGTTAAATATTGATCACATGATGACGTCATTATTCTGAGGTTCCGAAATGAATAGAAAATATGATGAGATACGCGAATTAAATAGAAATCATTGTTATACGAGTGCATTATACTCGTAACGTACAGATAAAAAAAAAAAAAAAAGGCGTGAACTGGGTATCCAAATATGTTAGTGAATTCCAGTTATATTCAACAAGGGATCACACCAATTAATTGCATGACAATTCGGTGTACGAGACAGTTTGGTGAAAGACAACTGGTTGCTACGACAATTCGATCGGTACAACGATTCTTTGGGTGAATTCAGTACATGGCGAAGCGATACACGAAATGCTAACTTTTAATATGGCATGCTGTAAATGGTGAATTTAGTGATCACAGTACTTCTTGATATTTTGATTGAGCGTATCCACCTTCGTTTTTTAATGCACATTATCCTTTTTTTTCTATCTTAAAAGACCCCGTGTGTATCCTGTACGCACTAATGATGTTTTATTTTATGAGAAAACATCTTTTACGAAAAGAAAAACCGTTTAAATTTCTAAAATCGAACAGCTAGAACCAAAGTTAACATGTTAACGCTGTAACATTTTATGCTCATGCCCGCTACTTAACTGAATCAACGTTAGTGACTGAGTTAGCGTAATTTAGGATGTGGCGCCATTTGCGTCATTTCCGTCTCGCATTTTCGTTATCAACCGGTTTTACTTCAGTCCGAAAAATTTAGTAGATGCCGCCAAAAATGTTTTCACATCAAAACGTGCCAAGAACAGGTTACAGCTATAGAACGCTTTTTATTTTCTTTTATTATTTTTATTTATTTTTTTAGGACATACCCATTGGGGAGGGGAGTTGGTCTAGCGACCAAACTAGAGATCATCAATCGATGCCAACAGAAAAATGAGAATCTCCTGAAATTCGATTTCCAACCCGGGCTATAGTTTTTATTGAAATAACTTAGTAGTAGGCTAGTACCGTGGAATGGTGAAAGGTCGGTGGATATGTATCTCTGGAGATTGCAAAATGGTCGGAATTGGAATCCGTGTCCCCTACATGGAAAAGTGCTCTAGCCCAGTGAGGCGTTTTCACCAGGGCCCGTGGCGGTTCGCGACGCTCTTGACAAAGAGATGGTATGTCAAAAGACTTAGTTATCGTGGAGGACATTAAAAAAAAACATAGGAACGCGTATAAAAGGGTTTTTTTTCAAGGATAATGAGAGTGATTTTATTACAGCAAACTTCCCTTTACAACGAACCTTTCGTGGGTGCATTAATGATGGCGCCTCCGTAGCCAGGTGGGCAGGAGCAGCAGTGCGTAGCACACGCTTCTTGATTAGACCGGGGTTCGAGCCCGTCACCACCAAATACGGAGGATGCGGAAAGGTCAGGGAATGACCACCGCATATCCCCGGAGCAATATGGCCTTAGTTGCTAATGCTCCTAAAAAAAAAAAAAAAAAACAAAACAACAACAGCTAAACAGAATACCCCCGCCACTTTAAGATCCCTGTGAATTAACTAATAACGGAAAATGAGCCTGGCACTGCTCTCTCCCATGAACTGTAGGGACAATACTCACTACTGTAAATCGTATATGTATCAGTTGTCATTTGGTTTATTTATGTTTAATGTTATAAATCTCATGGTACGCCATCTTTGTAATGTAATTTGTTTAATGCCAGTCCTTGTCACCTTAATGTTTTTTGTTCTTTAATGTCTTTAATTCCAGTTTTTTGTTCTTTAATGTCTTATGTTATTTAGTATCTCATCTGTAAAGCCGAGGCCTTTTGGCCGTGAAGGGAAAGTGCAACACTATTTAATCTTGTAAGCAGCTACAATCAAATGTTGTTGCAATAAAAATTCTCTAAATGTTTACGTTGGAATTTTTTGATTTCTTGCTGTTGATGGGGTTTCAAGTCTTCTAATTTATATATTCAGAGGAATTATTGTGGTGTGCAACTCCTCTGTAGTCGGAGTTTTCGTGTTTTGTCATCTATAAATGTATATAGATAATGTATATGTATATAAATGTATGATGTATATAAATAAATGTATATACATGTAGAGCTGTACATATTTGTGAGCAAACTAGACTTGCTAATTAGTGTCACTCAGTAGCAATTAACTAGTCATGGGTTGCCCAGGTCTTCACATATTCCTCCATTGGAGCAGTGCCTTTTATTTAGAGAAGTGCAACTCGTGGTGAAGTTCCTCCACAATATGAGATCGATGCACTAAGTAGCTATGTAAAATAGTTATGTAAAAATAAGTAGCTATGTAAAAAAGAGAGAGCCTATCTTCTTCACGCGTAATATATATATATATATATATATATAAAGCATCCATAAAATTACTGAGTTTAGGTTGTAAAGATGTAAAATTATAGTTAAAGTGTAATATATAGAACACCCAATTAATGCCATCAAACGATCGAACATTACATCGGACGTTATGTATATACTAAATAGATACGTTATAGTGTAAAGTTAATATCTTTAAAGTTTGAAAATCCATATAGCCATAGTCCTGCCATATCTCCAGTATACATGAAAACCAAAATATAAATCATATTAAGTAAATTAATAAAATAATAAAATAATAAGCCCAACACAGGAAAATTATTTTGCAAGGAACTTTGTCGAGGGCTAAACCCTTACAAAATAACCAACCCATGCTAGACTGAGCCATCGGTTTCTGTTATCATCTGCCTGTATACTAAAGCCAAAATAATATAATAGTGGAAATGTGGAATAATTTAGTATAACATTAACGTAAGATTTGAGACAAATGTAAGTCTAGAATGCCAAAACAACAAGTGTCGTACCGTAATACATAACAACAATTTATAAATGATACAGGCTGGATGATATTTAGCCCGACCGATCGCTACCACATTATAAGCACAACTGAGTAATTATTAAAATTTTTTTTTTTTTTGCTGAACACAATTTAGCATAAAATTTTGCAGAAAATAGCTAATAAAGCTAACCGAAGGAGAACGGAAAAATGTATAGTAGAGCAATAGTACCTCACTCCCCCTCGAATTACTCTAATAGTTCGCGAGGTATGAAAAATAAGGCAAGAGGAAAGCTAAAAGCAAAAAGAAAGAAAAGGTCAATTTATCGATAGTACATCGGATATTAACCGGGAGCGTAACTTCCCGACCCTAAAAGTAGGGATCCTGGTTAGGTAGTAAAGGCCTGTAAAAATATATCAATCGAATAAAAAGAAAAAGAAGAAAAAGAAAAAGGAAAAAACGGAATGGCTAATTCCTAATAAAGTTTACTTTAAGTAGGACATAAATAATGTCAGATAAAGTCAAATTGTCAGTAATGCTAAGAGAACGAAAGACGGAACCTGTCAGATAAGGTCGGATTGTCAGTAATGCTTAGAGAACAAAAGAGGGGACATGGTAAAAACCCCGTAAGGAATCTACCAAGCATACTTTACCGTAGCCCAAGGCGGGAAAAACAAAACGCCTGCAGCAACCTCACTAGACTTATATAACTACAAAGCGTCATGCGCCACCTAAGATTTGTCAAGAATTAGCCGGTGTTTTTTGGATGAACAAAAGCATAATAGCGCCCTCTATAATAGAGAAAACAAAACCAATAATACTCAGATGTAGAAGAGAAATCCTAGTATAATATAGAATTCATTCCTACTGTAAAGAACCCATATAGGTACCACTTTTCTAAGGCGTAAGCTATATATAGCGAGTTCAAAACAGCAGTCCCTAGTATGTACATGTATATACAAAGGCTAATTAGTACACCACTCGCTATATCTATACCCTATATTAAAAAACAATAATGATTACATTAAGACCACGGCAATATCCAAAATGTATATAACAGTTTAATAAACTGCCTGCCTAATATTTTCGATAATTTCCAACTGGTTTAAATTATCGTGGTACTTTTTTAGTGCTATGGATAAAGCAGTACTCATATGTTTCAAAATGAAATTATATGGGAAACCGTTATCCAATAATTTATGCTTAAGATCGATAAGCGCATATATAACATCACTTTTATTATTACAAATATATACTCTTCTGATAGTTTGTGTCACTAATGTTTTTAAGTATACGTACAGAGATATTA
The DNA here is from genome assembly GCF_048544385.1 of Mastigoproctus giganteus. NCBI lineage: Eukaryota > Metazoa > Arthropoda > Arachnida > Uropygi > Thelyphonidae > Mastigoproctus > Mastigoproctus giganteus. Next base: position 143,031,025 of record NC_143577.1, read on the forward strand.
GTACCCCAACGGGTTAAGTCTATAGTTTTGAAATTGAATTCTTTGCGTTTGTCAAATAGCTTGGTAGATAGTGTATTATTATTAATCTGAATATCTATGTCCAGATATGCTACTTTAAAAGGGTCACCGTTGTTAGTGACTTCTAGAACCAACTCCTGCGGGTAGTGTTTAACCGCTTCTGTAAGAAAGCTAGTATTGTTGAACACAATTAGGTCATCAATATATCTGAACATATGGATATCTTTAACAAAGTTGTTTTCAAAATGATGCAGATATAAGTTGGCGATGAGACACGAGCTACTCGCCCCCATGGCAATGCCAGCATGCTGTATGAAAATATTACTACCATTATAAATATAGCTGTTGGAAATACAAAGATTAATCAAGTTATCCCAATAATTACGTTGGCAGGGTAAAATTTGGCTATATTCTGTAAAATAATTATTTAACACCAATTTTAGACTATCATGTGGGATGCTAGTAAATAAATTTTTGAAATCATATGTATTTATATGTTTGATGCTATTCATATTGTTCTTTATAAAGGTTAAAATAGGTCTATTGTTATTAATAATTCTGGAGGAATCTATAGCCTTGAAAATCATGCTGAGCAATTCAACTAGCTTACTATGTGGGACTTTTGAGTAGCTATTTCTACAAGATGTAATAAATCTGAAACTAATAGGCGATTTGTGAAACTTGGGAATACCATACAAATACGGAAAATTAGTATTATAGTTACTAATTTTTAACCTTTTTTGTATAGCCAGTAGCTTTTTGGTAATAGTACCAAGGTTACAGTTAGATTTAGTATATGTAGCACTGCTATGTAGTTCATTGTATAATAGTGTGGCATAGAATTTTTTGCAGATGAAACTGTAATTATTAGCGGCCTTATCTATAGTTGTTATGATAAATATATCCTGTAACTCCTTTAAATGTCGTTTGATTAACTGCATATTATATCTTTTGCTATCTCTAATGGTATGATGCTTCCTATGTAAAAGCATACTAAATATATGTTGTTTAAAATCGCTATTAGTAAGAACTAGCCAATTATAGAAGGCCTCTAGTGGTAAATTAAACTTATAGGCCAATTTAAGGCAAAAATGCATAAGGTCAGAATGTATTAGTTTGGTTATAAGATTAGCATTAAGGCTAGTGTTAGGTCTGTATTTAAAACCGTAGGAAAGAACAGATCTCAATTCCTGGTGAGGAACCAGGTTAAGATTACCAGTAATTACATGCCCATGATGTAAGTCAACGAAATCATGGTATTGTGGTAAGTGGCAGTAGCAAATAGCATCCTGGTAGACATTATCTAAGTTGCAGGCTAGCTGCTTATAATTACAAGCAGTAAGCCCAAAAGGTTTATTGTAACTAAACCTAGTTACTATATTCCTATTACTGAGTGGAAAACTGCTAACATGTTTATTTAATATCTCCTTTAACGGTAAGTAGTCAAATATAATGTTACTGAATTTAATATTGATATAGATGTTATGGATAACAGGTTTATTACATAGACGATATTTAAAAATATCCCTAAGTAAGTGGTCAAGATGCTGGTTACGATGTGAATATGTCTGGTTAATTTTTTCTAAGGCTTTTAACTTGCTATGCTTGAGGCCGAATAAGATATCATGTATGAGTTTAATATTTATAACATTTTTATCCCAAGTATCCAGCATGTCGGTAAATTTTCCTAAAGTATGCTTAGTGCGCATTTGAATGCCAGTACCAGTATTGTTAAAAACTTTGTTTCTCATCTTACTACGTGGCAATTTAGGCTGGGATCTATTAGCCATATGAAAAAGTTTATAAACACAAGTATCTAAACTACCAATATTATAATTACGTCCATTAAACAAACTATTGAGACCATAAGGGTACAGGGTTTTATATTTAAGAATAATGCAGTTTTTCACGTTGTAATCTAATGCTGTGTCTATGTTCAATATCTAATATAGTAATAGAAATATTATCGAAACTATGTGTTTGGAAGTGCTGCAGTTCAATGTCATTTTTATTAACAAAATTATTAATATGGGATCTGTGCCCATTAATTCTAATATGTAATTCACCTCCTGTTTGTCCAATATACTTAGCCATACACGTATTACATGTAATTAGGTAAATAGCTCCCCTAGAATGGCAGAAAACCGGATCATAGGTATTATGGGAGACATGTTTAATGTTCATGGCCGGGCAAGTTTGACATCTCATATTGTTGCATTTGTTGAATTTTAAGTATAGCTCCGATGCAAAAGTCCTCGTGTCCAAATGTAAGTTATTGTCTATAGTATCATTAACCGGGCGGTTACTTGGTAAGCCTAATACATTAGATGCAACATGGCTATTTTGGTTACTTATCGGATCACTCATAGCCATAGTAGAATCCGCGGTACAGTTTAGCCTACGCGACCGACGTAGTATCTTATGATTATTCAAAGTGTAGTAACTCATGATAGTATTATAAGGTAAAAATAACTAAAAAATGGGGAAATACAGTTAACCATCGACTATATATCTTACCAAACTCACAGAGTATGATAACTAGCATAATAGTATCCTTATACTTTAATATAGCGAAAACAAAAATATTGATATAAAAAGATGTAGAAATTTAATGTAATTAGATAACGATAACGATAAGGAGAATCCTTGCAGACCAGTCAATACATAGGCAAACTCCTAATTAATAAAGCATCCATAAAATTACTGAGTTTAGGTTGTAAAGATGTAAAATTATAGTTAAAGTGTAATATATAGAACACCCAATTAATGCCATCAAACGATCGAACATTACATAGGACGTTATGTATATACTAAATAGATACGTTATAGTGTAAAGTTAATATCTTTAAAGTTTGAAAATCCATATAGCCATAGTCCTGCCATATCTCCAGTATACATGAAAACCAAAATATAAATCATATTAAGTAAATTAATAAAATAATAAAATAATAAGCCCAACACAGGAAAATTATTTTGCAAGGAACTTTGTCGAGGGCTAAACCCTTACAAAATAACCAACCCATGCTAGACTGAGCCATCGGTTTCTGTTATCATCTGCCTGTATACTAAAGCCAAAATAATATAATAGTGGAAATGTGGAATAATTTAGTATAACATTAACGTAAGATTTGAGACAAATGTAAGTCTAGAATGCCAAAACAACAAGTGTCGTACCGTAATACATAACAACAATTTATAAATGATACAGGCTGGATGATATTTAGCCCGACCGATCGCTACCACATTATAAGCACAACTGAGTAATTATTAAAATTTTTTTTTTTTTTTTTTTTTTTTTTTTTTGCTGAACACAACAACGGTGACCCTTTTAAAGTAGCATATCTGGACATAGATATTCAGATTAATAATAATACACTATCTACCAAGCTATTTGACAAACGCAAAGAATTCAATTTCAAAACTATAGACTTAACCCGTTGGGGTACTAATATCTCTGTACGTATACTTAAAAACATTATAGTGACACAAACTATCAGAAGAGTATATATTTGTAATAATAAAAGTGATGTTATATATGCGCTTATCGATCTTAAGCATAAATTATTGGATAACGGTTTCCCATATAATTTCATTTTGAAACATATGAGTACTGCTTTATCCATAGCACTAAAAAAGTACCACGATAATTTAAACCAGTTGGAAATTATCGAAAATATTAGGCAGGCAGTTTATTAAACTGTTATATACATTTTGGATATTGCCGTGGTCTTAATGTAATCATTATTGTTTTTTAATATAGGGTATAGATATAGCGAGTGGTGTACTAATTAGCCTTTGTATATACATGTACATACTAGGGACTGCTGTTTTGAACTCGCTATATATAGCTTACGCCTTAGAAAAGTGGTACCTATATGGGTTCTTTACAGTAGGAATGAATTCTATATTATACTAGGATTTCTCTTCTACATCTGAGTATTATTGGTTTTGTTTTCTCTATTATAGAGGGCGCTATTATGCTTTTGTTCATCCAAAAAACACCGGCTAATTCTTGACAAATCTTAGGTGGCGCATGACGCTTTGTAGTTATATAAGTCTAGTGAGGTTGCTGCAGGCGTTTTGTTTTTCCCGCCTTGGGCTACGGTAAAGTATGCTTGGTAGATTCCTTACGGGGTTTTTACCATGTCCCCTCTTTTGTTCTCTAAGCATTACTGACAATCCGACCTTATCTGACAGGTTCCGTCTTTCGTTCTCTTAGCATTACTGACAATTTGACTTTATCTGACATTATTTATGTCCTACTTAAAGTAAACTTTATTAGGAATTAGCCATTCCGTTTTTTCCTTTTTCTTTTTCTTCTTTTTCTTTTTATTCGATTGATATATTTTTACAGGCCTTTACTACCTAACCAGGATCCCTACTTTTAGGGTCGGGAAGTTACGCTCCCGGTTAATATCCGATGTACTATCGATAAATTGACCTTTTCTTTCTTTTTGCTTTTAGCTTTCCTCTTGCCTTATTTTTCATACCTCGCGAACTATTAGAGTAATTCGAGGGGGAGTGAGGTACTATTGCTCTACTATACATTTTTCCGTTCTCCTTCGGTTAGCTTTATTAGCTATTTTCTGCAAAATTTTATGCTAAATTGTGTTCAGCAAAAAAAAAAAAAAAAAAATTTTAATAATTACTCAGTTGTGCTTATAATGTGGTAGCGATCGGTCGGGCTAAATATCATCCAGCCTGTATCATTTATAAATTGTTGTTATGTATTACGGTACGACACTTGTTGTTTTGGCATTCTAGACTTACATTTGTCTCAAATCTTACGTTAATGTTATACTAAATTATTCCACATTTCCACTATTATATTATTTTGGCTTTAGTATACAGGCAGATGATAACAGAAACCGATGGCTCAGTCTAGCATGGGTTGGTTATTTTGTAAGGGTTTAGCCCTCGACAAAGTTCCTTGCAAAATAATTTTCCTGTGTTGGGCTTATTATTTTATTATTTTATTAATTTACTTAATATGATTTATATTTTGGTTTTCATGTATACTGGAGATATGGCAGGACTATGGCTATATGGATTTTCAAACTTTAAAGATATTAACTTTACACTATAACGTATCTATTTAGTATATATATATATATATATATATATTTAATTAACCTATATAATATTGGCGTGAATACACCATAGATCACTCTTAAAGGCAAAAAAACTGCGTTTGTAGTGTAAAAGGACATAATTTTATCTGTCTCATATTGTGCTCCTCCTTCACAACGAGTTGCCATGTATTGCACTACCTCGAATAAGTAACACTTCACTAAAAGAGAAGACTATTGTTACTTATTCTCAGTGGGTACCACCACCCAGACGGCACCGTTTTAAGACTTGTTGGCCTTTCATCGGTGGGTGGGCAGGTACCCTGGTATAGAAGACATGACGACCCAGTTGTGAAGATAATCACACAATATGAGAGATGCTAAAAGGTGTACACGATAGCGTATAACTCAATGCAACAAGGCATCATAGGTTTAAGAGTATAAATAATCTATATAATGTTGGTATACACCATAGATCACTTTTAAAGGCAAAAAACTAGTTTGTGGTGTAAAAGGGCAAATTCTATATTTAATTAAATAGATATAGAATTTTTAAAGAAAATATGTTTGATAATTCTTTACCACGATACCACACCTACCCATTGTAACAGTATGCAGAGGTGTCTCCTGGAATTTATGGGGATCTTCATTGCTCGAGATCATTGTGTTTTGGCTGCTCAGATGCGAAGGTCATTGATGCAAATTTTGTAATCTAACATCTATAAATAGCCCTACGATGCGACGGTTTAGTTATTGCCAATAAGTGAATCGCTTATCCTTATGCAGTTCTTTCGACAAGTTAGTATTAATGCGTTGGAGATGAGTACAGACAGATATTTCGGTGGCAACAGCCGATTACTGGCATTTTGCATACGTCAAACGTCAAGACCATTTAGAGATTTAATGCCGACCTCTCCTATTTCACGAAAAGGATTCGGTTCTCCAAATGGCAGATATCTTTTTCGAATAATTTTTGTTCTGTGATTGAAATGAAATATATAAAGATGTGATCTTAAATAAACTTTGGACGATATGAAACTTTCAGCTTCTTGACCCTTGTGCATATTCTTACATCATTGCACCGAGCTATGCTTAGCGTTCTTATTGATTTGTTGGTGAAGTTGTGTAGATTTAATTAAGTGCCCGCTCCACAAATGTGCAGCTTCGTAAATTCCGTATTCCCTTCAAATCGTAGATGACGTTGAACGACGATGCACTCCTCTGACTTTACATATTATGAATGGTATTGGTATTGTGTGAATAAATGTGATCACTTTTTCCATCAAGAGTATCCCTAGAAATTCCTCATAAATTGTTCAGTAGTGAATTTTTTTTTAATTCCAAGAAAAGGATATTGCGGTGCCTATTATTAGGTTCTGATGATGCTTCCTTGGTATAACGATTTTTTCACTAAAATTTATTTTAATGGTTTCAGTTTGGCAAAAGATTTTAAGGGTTTTTTGCAAAGCTTTGTGTTTTCATATGTTAAAATATGCAAACTAGCTTGTGAAAATACGTAATTGGCACAGTTCTCGTGTTCTGAATTTCCCTTTTTGTCAAAACATTCATTCCTACCTTTGAAATAAGCCGTGTTTAATCAACCGAGAAATTTGAAGGTCCAGTTATTAGCAACATTTTTTCCATATCAACTCGAACTTGTCCAAGACGTGAAACCTGGAGATTGTCGGAGCAGATTATCCAGCTGTCAAGAATTGCTAACCGTGTTTAAAGAGATTGAAAACATAACACCACTTTTCATGTTCGATAAGGCTTATTTCGATTGAATGGCCAGGTAAACACACCAAATAAAATTTGTGGGCGAAGAAAATCTCCAGAATTATTCAGAAAAGACCCGCTAATAAATCACATTAGTCCACTATGTTTCACTGAAGAAATAAGAAGGTGTTACAAACGCATATCGGATGGGTTTTTAACCGTACATTCGAGGTGAAAGAAATCCTGCTGTGGTACGTTTGTTGCATGATTTCATGATTTCAGTGACAAATATGTGTAGGAAGAAATAAATATGTCGCGGGATAATAAATACTGAGTATGGACCTTTGGACAATTTTGATAAAGGCTAATTTTAATGCATGGTCCGTTTCCTGTCGATAATGAGTGGAATTAGCAAAGAAATGCTAATACCACTAAACTCTAATGACTTTCATGCTGTGTGCACACTTCTAATGTCATACACAGCATCTGTATCACATTATCAGTGTTCTAAAATGATACAGATGTCGTTTATACTCATACCTTCATGACATTAGAAGGGTGCACACAGCAAGCAAGCAAGTCATTTTCCACACGTGGTTTCACAAAATCAATGATGTCTCTATAACAAAGGAATATTCATCTGGAAAAACATTTCAAATGTTTTAATATCAATTCAAAGTATTTGCATGCCATGAATTTCAGGGTGGTCTTAAGAAATTTGGACGCCATGGGCTAATGCATGGTGCGCCCTTTTATAGTCAGTGGAATAAGTATTTTTAGTTCGTATCACTAAATATTCATTTTATAAGAACAACGGAAATACTGATAAATTGTTTATAGAAATAGAAAATGAAATAAAAAAATGAATTAGGAATTCGCTCAAAGTCTGGCTTGTGGCCAATGTCCTATTTTGCTGAATGGTTAAGACCCACTGACGAATATGTATGGAAGAGAGAAATTTAATATATATTTTTTCCTCACTAGTTAATCTTAAATGTGTGTTGGATAAATTTTGTGATATCTTCGTACAAGCATCGAGAATGTATTGACTTTCCTCATTTCTGATGTAAACTCCGCTGTACGTGCCTGGGTCGTCAGAGTATGATTGCTGCTTGTGCTGTCGTTTATACTCATACCTTCTCGCAGTTGCCTGAAAGCTAGCCTTAGATTCTACTTCGGCTAGTTGGATAGCTCCGTCGTGTAGAATTTTATTACCTAATGTCAACTAACCGGAGTAAAGAGACATTGCCATGAAGTTTCTCTCTAAATTGTAGGCAATAAAAATAATGGATGAAAGTGATCGACAGGCCGACAGCCGTAACCTGGATACTTTATCTTCATGCAATAACGGAATCTCCCGCAACAAATATAGGAAAATCGAAACGAAACAGCCAGCATCGACGTATATTCTGGCAGAGAGATTTGTCGTACGAAACGTTGGACTGCTTCTCATTGGAATATCTTGTACATGTGTGCAAAAGTAATTCAGAGGAAATAAAAGTGAGATAAAGGACACCCATGGATTAATCATCAGTAAAGCGAAGTGTTTTTGTTTAAATTTACTGCAGAGCATGCATATCTGCAGTAAATTGAAATATTAGCTTAAATACACGAAATCTAGTGGGTCAGAGAACTTTAGGAAAGGATTGCATTTTCAAAAACAAAGGGCGCTAATTATAATTCTATATAGATAGCATGGACGGTCCACTTTTGTTTATCGTGACTGATTGCCGAGAATCTTATCTTGACACATTTTATAGGGTGCCAAATGTGATTAAACAAGATCTGAGAGTAACTGTTAACTCTTGTCTTTGCATACAGTATATTCAAAGGTGTACCTACCTTTCAGTAGTACCTGACTTGGTCTTCGGCTTCTCATCTTGAAAAGTTCCTGGACATTGGGTTGTTGTTCCGATAAATGAACAAGATGACTCGTAATTTTTCCAGTAATTCAGAAGCAATAATAAATTTGTGTCAGTCCAGTGGGGAATCAGTTAATTGCTACAAGGAAGTTCTAAGTTTGGCACAAATTCTCGCAAGTAAACGGAACGATTAGCAGACACGAGATACATGTTTGGAGGTTAAAGGACAGAAGGGTATATCAAAAGTCATAATTTTCGAAATGCGTCAAATATAAGTTGCCTTAAACACATACACTACTATTGGACAATCTGCAATATCGATATTCATTGTTGCTGTAATGAGAGCACCCCTCCATGGACTGAAAATTTAAGACTAAATAACTGTTTCCCAGCAAATACAAGCCTAGAGTCTGATCGTTTCCTAAATATTCTCCCATGTCGCTCTGGAGTGCGCTTTCAACACACAATTATCCGATCTTAGTTTCAATTCTATCATAAGTTATGTATGCCATCATATTTACACGAACATCGTGTAAATACCATCATATTTACATGTGTTCAGACCGACTAATCCAACCACCGAGTAAAAATGCCAATTAAAATTCCTAGCGTCATTGACAAGATTTGAACACTATAGACCAAAAGTTCCAAAACGTTTATACCTTGAGTCGCCTTGAAATGTTTAATAAATTTCAAGTTCCCCCGCAAGTTCCAGAACAAGTGCAAATAAACAGATTTGTCCTAAAATTTAGTTATGAATATACACCAGTGAGCCAAAACATTGACCATTGAGTCGTTATGCAAATCGAAGCAGATGCAGGTGAACTACGGCGCGTGCGCGGGTCGGGACACGGTATAAAAAACACCTGATACTGAGCTCCGTTAATCAGTGTTACACTTGTTCTTCAGATGGGAAAGGCAGCGGATTTAAGCGAGTTTGACAAAGGCCAAACTGTAATGGCCAGACGACTGGGTCAGAGCATATCCGAAACGGCATTGTTGGTGGGATACTCATGGTCAGCCGTGGTTAGTACCTACCGAAAGTGGTCCGAGGAGGGGGAACCCACGAACCGCCGGGAAGTATTGGACGACCACGTCACATCGATGAGCGAATGCTCTCCCGGATGGTACGTGGCAACAGAAGGGTGGCTGGGCTGTGGCGCAACTGGCCGGTAATTGGAATGCTAGTGACGGGAGTAATATATCACAACACACAGTACATCGAACCCTGCTGAAAATGGGGCTGCGTGGCCGCAGGCTGCTCTAAGAGCCCATGCTAACCACGATTCACCGGCGACAGCGCCTACAATGGGCACGCGAGCATCGAAACTGAACCTTGAGTGATTGCAAGAAGGTCATCTGGTCCGATGAATCATGTTTCCTGTTGCACCATTGTGTGCGTCGTTTACCTGGGGAAGTGATGAGGCCTGGATGCACCGTAGGAAGAACACAAGCCGGTGGTGGCGGTGCTTAGGGCGATGTTCTGCTGGGATACCGTGGATCCAATCATCCATGTGCCGGGCACTCTGGCGTCTACCACCAACTTAAACATAATTGCTGACCAGGTACACCCTTTTTTAGCAACGATCTTTTCCTCTGGCGGCGTCGTCTTTCAGCAGGATAATGTGCCATGCCACACCGCCCGGATTGTTTGAGACTGGTTCGCGGAAAATGAGGAAGACTTCCAGGTATTGCCCTGGCCTCCAAATTCCCCAGACATCAATCTCATCGAGCATCTGTGGTTTGTGTTGGAACAGCAACTCCGATCTGCAGCGTCTCAACCACGGATCTTACAGGAGTTAAAGGATCTGCTGGTTACATGTTGGTACCAGATACCACAAGACATATTTAGAAATCTTGTAGCGTCCATGCCTCGCCGGATACGAGCTGTTTTGGCTGCATGTGGAGCACCAACATCATAATATTGTCGTAATATTTTGGCTCATCGGTGTAGATGATTTTATAAATCAGTAATACATTTAATTTCAAAGAAATAAAATACGAATAACATAAATAAATAAAAATTGTTGCGTACCTAGATTAGTGGAATAGTTTGTCCATATTTCGTTAAAAGTGCTTCAAGAATACAACAACCGCCCCCCCTCCAAGAAACCAAGTGTATCCCCGGGGGGGGGTGCACCACTTTGCTATAGATACCTTTCTAGTACAACCTGGGAACTGACGCTGATCAACCTTACGTAGAAAAGAACTATGAGAGTAAAAATACTTTCAGAAATTTATTCCAGCGTGCTGTTCAATAATTAAATTTAGTAATTAAACACACTCTGGCTAAAGGAACTTCCTACGGTCCATTTTCCCTGTAATTTGAATTAATATTCCTAGTTCTGGAATCATAAGAGTGAAATTTTCTCCTGCATTCATATTACTAACCATCCCCCTCTCAGTGCCTTATTCACCTCAGTGATGCCCCTTCTACGGTGCCTGGTTGTCAAGCTTTGTAAGCCACGTATTCGAAGTATAGTGATACGGGGTGCCTTTTTTTCAGATTTGACCGAGCAGGTTGCCCGGTTATTAACCCTTTCAGAAGGCTTAGCTCATTGATGAGGTTCAGGTCAAATAAAGCTCCATTGAAAATTTGAACTCAGAAGGGGACAGTGCATTGGCCAGACCCGGTGAATCGGGTTATTGTTCCTGCCACTGAGAGTTAAGTTCTACCACCAAACCTAGCATCTTGTGACTTCAGATTTTTCCTTCTTTTAAACACTGTGGATACAAATTGTTATTAGGTTTAGAATTGCAAAAGGACTTCATAAATCCGGCATTATCGGGACATACAGCTTAGCAGATTTTGAAAGTTAGAACCTAACCTAAGTATGCAGGGGTAATTCGCATTATGTGTGTACTGTATTCTAAACTCGGATGGCCGGAGCATAAATTTAATGCAGTCGCACGATAAATTTTAATTTTACCGACGCGAATTGGAGAAAAGCCTTCGATAGCAAAATGAAATAAATATGCTTTACGGTAACTAATTAATAAAAAATGTCGAAATCACATACGAATATTTTTATTACGTAATTTAGTAGCCCTGTAATCTCCATAGGACGATAGTCGCCGGCATTAATTCAAAATACGAATCATGTTTCCAGATTGGTCCGTTAGGTAGCGTATTCGTCTGTATGTTTCACAATAAAATATTTCACTTGTTGCCGAGGGCACACGCGAGTCACTTCTCGCATAAGATTTAGGCAGGCCGTGATCAGAATTTATATAAAAATATTCCGTGAATCTGTACCGATGTGGCTTTGCTACTGATGAAATATTCTCAACGCTGTTCTTAACAATGCAAGAATATAAATCCAGTACTGTCCTGGAAATGGTAGAGATAATATAAAATACACGCAAGAGAAAATAGCGAAGAAAAATCCCAATGATTTCCGCGTGGCAAATAAATACCTCTGTTACTCAACTTAAACTCTCAAGGAAGAAATATTTCGGAGGTCTTTAGTTTTACCCGACGCTAAACTTGCTTGAAGGAAGGCAAAGTTGCGAATAAATCGTGACATGCTGCGGTGAGGAGGTCGTGAGTGAGGTAGGGTCGTGTAATATACTCGCAATGTGCTGATTAGGAGGCGCTTGGAAATTTCCTGTGGCAGTGATTTAATTCTTCACTTTCGTACTCCGGAGAAGACTGAACTGTAACTGAAGTGTTAGCGACCTTAGTACTGTAGAGTGCAACGCAGTCTCAAGAGAAAGCTGGTGTGTCAATGCAAATACGCGTGACCTCAGCTGTGATGCTGAAACACAGAATAAGTGCAACGAGGATTTCGCTGAATAAAGAATCAGACTACAACAAGGTAGTTTGGGTATCTGTCTGGAAGTTCAGTGAGATATGGTGCATATATAAATTGTTAGGCAATTTATATAAAAAAGACTTGCTCTTATTTTTTTGCTTGGGCGCAAAAAAAAAAAAAAAAAAAAAAACCCTTTCTGTTACGTCTGAGGAGGAGTTATAATCGCGACAAAAGAATCAAGCAGCTAATAAAATATCTCTTCAAATTAATGTAGGAAATTATCAAATGTCACTTCCGTTGGTGCATGTTTCAGTGTGTCGTTTCTTATATCTGAATTATGACTCTCAATTATTTGCTTTCGTCCTCTTCAAATAGTTCCCTTAGACAGCTCTACATGAAGTCTTTCCATTCTTCCACGATTGGAAGCATTTCGGGAATTCGTTTACTGATATTCATCTTAGCGATGACCTCGAAGAATTCTGCTGGGCTGCGTTCAAGATCCAAGTATGTACATCTAGGCGACGTTTTTATACTTAGGATCAAAAAAGAAGATGGGTGTGAAGCCAAATCGGAAGAGGCACCATTTGAAGGATCTGTTTTTTTGACACCATCTTCGCTTCGCACATTTTTTTTTATTCAAGACATTGTTTAAAATTTGAGGAACACACTTCCTCTATCTTCAGTTGTTCAACTATCATTTTGATAATCATTATTTGATCTGTATGAGCAGACTTTTCCCACACTTTTTCAACATATTTATTAATTTTCATTATCGTCAGATGGCGAATCAAGAATAGTTATGGGTGTTTTTACTTAAGTTCTAATCGAAAACTCAACCCGTGGACAATGCAGATTTCCCATAATTTCTTGTAAAAATTCATAACATTCAGCAGAAAAGTTTATAAATACATTTTTTGTTTATAAAAATGTATACATTTAATAAGATTGCGAAATTTTGGTATAGAGCTTAGAGAAGAACCTCTCTTCTAGAATCTATAATTTGTCTATCGATTTAATAGAAGGCAGCATTAAGCAGATTTATGTCCAAAGAAATAGATGTGCTCCACTTGCATTTTCTTTGGAGTGTGGTACCAAAATATACTAAATTTGGCCATTTTTGTTAAAACTTTAGTCATTAAAACAAAAATACAAATTTGGTGGTGCTTGTATGACTCGTGCATGCCTATTATGTTAGCTCAGCGGTATTCACATGCATTCACATTGACTGATACTTGAGATACCTCAATTTGTTTCCTTCAAAATGCTTTCGCCCATTTCTTGATAAGATTATATTGTGGATATTTTACAAACTCAGTTGTGTAATGAATGGGTTGCCAAGTGGCATATTACCAGTGTAAATTTATTAGAAACGAAGATTGCGATAAATTTTTAGATCAATTTTAACACTTTAGTATCTAATTTTTTTGTCGCCTTTATTGAAATAGATAATAAACAAATAGGTAAATAACGGCAGTATTGGTCTTCACGGACACATGATTAGAGGTTAAAATGCTTGTTTATGCGCCGCAGACCACAAAGTAAGAGGAATTTTCAACTAATAATTTTGACAATGAATACAATCATTAATCTCATTTAGCAGTCAGGTGGGTGCTAACCACGGTCCACTCAAATAGGTGTGCTAACTTTGACAACTCAACTGCGTCAGGCACGTTAACGCCACGCACTAAACACGTACTAGAAATACTCCTAACTGAATAGGAAGTTAATTCTGAATATAGGTTTGTACAGATGCACTGCACAATGATATTTACTGTTTTTCATAATGTTTACCTTGGATGTCGCTGCGCTATAGACATCCATTTATAAATCCGTCACGTGGAGCGCAACTTTCATTATTCTACATTTGCATTACGATACTGTTTAATAAAAAATATGGTAGGATTACACCACGTTTTCACTCGTCATCTAGTTAAAACAGTATAAATCCTACTCATTCTACCTGAAGGAATTAAATTCTTTAGTAGATGGAATGGTCTTAATTCTCAGAGCAGAATTAAGCGAATGTCACTTTTACATTGCCCTCGTGGATAGCAAAGTTGGTAGAATCGCCGTCCTCCCCACAACTAATGGAAATGGCCTGGGTTTGAGTCCCGTCGGCGACGACAGGAATTTTTATGAGCCTTTTTCAAAATGTGGCTAAAATAGTTGGTATCAGGTGAGAGCATGGTTTTTCTCCCAAGAACTCAGGTTTCTCGTCCTGAAAATAGAAAATCGACCACAAAACACACGCAATTTAGAGACAGTATACACGGAGCAGTTATGCCTTTAGTCGCTGGTTCTCCTAAATCCCAACAACTTTTCCAATGGTTATTGCACTACTTTAAAAAAATGGCATCGCTAAAAATATTTATACTTCTATTTATTTAAAAACTTATGTACTATGGCACCCTCTTTTGGGGTTAGCTGGTCCTTCAAGCAAGAGGTCCACTGCGAGTAGATGTGCGGACCTGACTGCGCCCACCTGACTGCTAAATGAGATTATTAGCATATGACTTCAGATTAATTGGTAGTATATGATACCATCTATACTAAGGAATATCAGATTATCCTTTTGGTAGTGCTATTTGTTTGAAAGTTTGTGCAAGACCAAGACAGCTCTTGATAAAGCGAACTTCTTTCTTCAGCGAGCATTAAGACCATTGCATTTATAAGGCAGTAGTCTTAATGCTGATAGCCTCCAACAAAAGAGAGGGCTAGAAAATCCTCCTATTTTTCATAATTTCGAAGTTACCTCGGTTATAAATTCGTGGATTCGCTTTGGTAAAAAAAACTTGAGATACGAAAAAAAATTTAAATTAAGTTTTTTCTCCCTATTATCGGTTGAAAAAACAATAATTGCATAATTAGACTAGGGCTAATTTTAAGTACGGTTTTTTACTTAATTAGAGAATTTTTATTATATTTTCTTTAATTAATTTAAAGAGGCTTGCTAATTTTAATAAGTAAAAGAAAAAGAACCTTGTAGAACCAAGTTGGCTCTACCACGGAATTTGAAGACTAGTGTACATTCAAGTGAGCATCATCAAACCTTGATTATTAGTTGACTATGAAAAGAGTAATTTATATTCACTCGGTACTTTTTGAAGTCTTGAAGGAATTTTTACTTTTGTTCAGGTTATCCAACTTTTCCACGTGAAATGATGGAAGAACGAAAGAGAAATCTATGCACGAGAAATCGTAACCCCGGATTTCCTTTACAGAGATCACTGCAGCTGATCTCTGTATTGTGCGAGTGAGAATGTTTGGTTCAGTTACTGTTTTTAGACAACTTCTGCTTGTTTCCACTTCACTCGAAGGATGATAACCTATGTCGTGTTCTATATCGAGGGGTCAGCAGCTGACATTTACGATATCAAAGTAAACCCCAATCAGCCTCTTTTCTCGACACAAGCAACGATATTGTGCACAAGTAATGAAGATGGATGAGGGCTCTTTGACCGGCACTAAGCCGTAGTTGGGTACTTACACACCCGCTTTCCTAAGACAGCAAGTTGGCATTGCAAATGCTTTACGGAAGACGCTCTCTCTGGGGAGGTAATCGACTTCTGTTTGAGGAGGAGAAATCCTAATTTCCCATATGTTAAAAAAATATCTTTGCAAAAATGCCGTTTGTTTTTATAAAAAATACGAATTATACTAAAATTTCTCCCAAACATCCAGGCTCAACCACTAAAACTGCACAAAATTTAATTATGCTTTAATAACTTAAAGCATAATTAAATGGTGATTATGGAAAATTTCGTAAAATTAAAGGAATTGAAATACAAGTAAAAGCGGAATGCGTTTAAGTATGGGAAAGAGAGCATACAATGCAGGCATTTTATGATTAAAATTAGTATAATAATTTTTATCATAAAATCTTTCTATTGACGATCCCTAATGCCAATACTTAATTAAATATTACGCGATCCAATATATATTTGCGCAATATTATTAGAATGCTATTATTTCGTTAATTTTATATACCCAATTATCATCAACCATATAATTGGAGAGCTTCTAGTGAAAAGAGGATATTCCGCGTATTATAATATTAATATAATATTAACATTTGGGAGGCATAAATTTTTTTGTTGCAAATAAGGCACCATAACACACAGTATATAGAGTTTAGGGTTATGCAGCATTGGTGGCTTCTCACAACTCCGCGATCAGTTCTCATTTGTCGATTAGAGTACCCTGGAAAGGCAATATAATGTGAGTGATGTGTGGTTTTTGTAGTATAAAGTTATGGTGCTCATCTGGGCCTCAGCCTTAGGGGCCTGTGGATCATCACCGATGCCTAATTCCCGTAGTAGGGATTAAATGCTCTGGCGGCGCGAATCTTGGATTTGTCTGAGCTTGCCAGGGAGGCGAAAAAAAACAGTAGAGGGTGGGAGAGCAGTGCGATATGGGACGGAACAGACGTTAAAGTATGCGGCGGTATGCAGAAGAAAAGGTCAGTAGAGCGGGAACTGCTTCACCAGGCGAGTAGGGGAGGGATCTGATCCCGAAGGATGGGCGTCCACGTAGAAGAAGAGGCGATGACATCCTACCCAGTCCAGGGACTGAGTTTAGCGGGTCCTCTATCTGAGGGAGAATCGATATTTAATTTATAACTGGTTGTGGTCTGTTCAGCCCCGTATTTTTTCTGTCTTGTTCTGCCGCATAATCGGATTCCACCCTATTGATGCAGACACAAACCACAATTCTGATTGCTGTTTACTTAGGGATTACAAGTTCTAGGGTGTGTGCAAAGCATAGAGACCAACCACACCAATTGCAGATGTACTCTGTTATATGAATGATATATAACATTTTATATATATTAACTGTAATCGCATAATCCTAGTATATATTATCCTAGTATATATTCTTAACAGCAGTTAACACATTTTCCAGTGAGAAATACATATATAAATAAGATTTTACAAATGTTTCTTGGGCTATGGCTGTTCTTTTCAGTCATAGATATTATGAGCATATATATATATATATATATATGCATACTACCAAGTTGACCTTCTGCTACGTATACAGATAAATTCATTTTTCCCACTCTCGTATCCCTACATTATTTCCCTATTCATCTGATTTAATTATTCAATTGGTACATTAAAAAAAATTCTCTTTTCTCAATATAAACAAAAAAAAAAAATTCTCAAAGTTCTCAGCGTCTAAGTCTATTAAGTTCTGGTTTGAATTATACTGGAACACGCACTAACGTTCAGCTCCATTCAGGCCCGGGACCTCAATTTCTACCTCACCTTCACATTTTCAACTGGGCTCCAATATCAGCTCTGGACTCCTGGTTTTCGGAGACCGACTTTCTGCATCCGCTTCCAAAATTTCTAACAGTCTATCCTTCTCCTAATGCATCAAGATTGAGTATAGGTTTCATGTCACGAAATTTTTCATTGGAAATGCAACGTCTCATTTAATTTTACTATATTTACAGATCAACCGGCCGATAGTCGACGCCATCCTAATTTTAAGGCGCACATACTCCCCTACTCAACTACACTTCCCATATTCTCTATGTGCTGCCTTTCCGCTCTTTTCTCTTCCCTTCAAACTTCTTATATATAAAAGTGCTCCATTCTAAAATGTCTTTTCTTCAGGCTCCCTTTAACCATTGTCCCCTCCGATGTGTCTACAAAAATTATCAAATTCCACATAAACCGAATGCTATTGATGTACACTAGCCCTGAGGGTTGCTCTAATTCAATTGTCGGTAGTCAGGGGCTTTCCTAGGGAACGTGACGCCCCCTTAAAATATTTACATTTTGTTTTACTTTTATTCATATAATGATAATTAATAACCGAAGTAATACAATAATAACCATTTACAACGAAATTTATATAATCACGACTAATAAAAGGTATAAATTAAAAAAATAATAATAATTAGAAAAGAAACAATTAAGTAACCGTTATATACACAAAATGATTATGTTTATACATATAAATCATATAACGAAGGAGAATACAATAATATCATAGAAAATAATGTTTATTTTTCTCGATTTTTTATTGAAAAATCGTGACAATTTCAGAAATATTGACACTGGAAACGAAGGTGCCTTCTTAGCCAGGTGGGCAGGAGCAGCAGCAGTGCGTAGCACACGCTTCTTGATTAGTCCGGGTTTGGAGCCCGTGACCACCAAATACGGAAAGGTCAGGGAAAGACCACCGCATATCCCCGGAGCAACATGGCCTTAGTTGCTAATGCTCCTAAAAACCAAATAACAAACAAACATAACAACTGGAAACGATATTTTTCAATACTAACGAGACTCAAATTTATTAACCTTTCTTGCGTCATTTATTAACCTCTTTTGCAATAATTGTTGAATTATTGCTTCGTAAGAAAGCTTGGAATTTATGCATCACTGAACAAGTTTAGTGAACACAATTACTAATTCCTGGCTACCTGAATACTTGCCTATTTAAATGAATTCCAGCACTTAATATCCAAAAATGTGCCATTAAAGAGTAAATAAATATTTTCAGTTGCTGTAATGAAAAAAAAAAAAAAATAATAATAAATAAATGTTACTAGCGTCGAATAAATTTATTAAGGAGAATACGCTATATTATCACTAACATCATGTAGCTGAATATGTACATAAAATTAAATTTTACTGTTGGGAGGTGAAAACATCGCTAACATCATGTAGCTGAATAAGTGCGTGATGTTAGCGATGTTTTCACCTCCCTGCAGTAAGAGTAAAATTAAATTTTTTGAATTTTATCAAATCAATTAAATCGTTATTGCATATAGGGTGAGTGAGGAGGGGGTGTTCGGGTCTGTATTTGTGTGTGTACATCGGTCGATTTGGGTTGGTGAGGGGGGAAAAACCCCCCCTCACGGGACTCGGCCCAAGATCGACTAACTTGGTACTGAAAGAAAAAAACCTCTGGAAACTCGTCCAGTGGGATTTGAACCCAGGTTGCTTTCAATCAGCAAGCGCGCTGCCGCCGAAGGCACTACGCTACCGAGCCCCTTGAATGCTGGCTGTAACTTCGCTTACTTGAATTCTTTCCATACAGCTACATTACAGATTATGATCCCCGAGTTTGCGCTGTTGGGCTAGAAATATAGTCAGCAGCTTTATGCGCGAGTTATTTATTAGGCAATCCGTATTTAAAGGAAAAAATCAAACATTAATTTATGATTCTGTTTTTATTTCACGATTATTACTAAATTATATAATAAT
This sequence comes from Mastigoproctus giganteus, assembly GCF_048544385.1. Lineage (NCBI taxonomy): Eukaryota > Metazoa > Arthropoda > Arachnida > Uropygi > Thelyphonidae > Mastigoproctus > Mastigoproctus giganteus. Next base: position 143,050,665 of record NC_143577.1, read on the forward strand.
CAGAGAAACTGTTCGAGAATTTGTATTTCTTTCTGAAAAAAGGTTAAAATTTATTAGTCTTTCATGAGTGATACATTTTCCATTCATAATTGGCAATAACGATTGTAGCCTTTCACCGTGGTTTGGCAGAAATGAACGAAAATATTTCAGGATTAATTAGATTTCAAGACGGCATTTTATGCATAGATTTTAGTTACGTATTGAAATACCATTTGTATATTTCTATTAAAGTCGTCGTCAGTTGCAAACCACCTCTATCTGGTGGTTTGACAAGAAATTTGAAGCCATCAGACGGAGTGGTATATGGACAATGTTGCTGACTAATCTGCGAAGTTTAAATTAATTCACAGTTTGCGGTCAAAGACTTGGAGTGATGAAGCCTTTATCTTATTTCAGTTTTGTAAGCTATACTAGCCAGAAATTGTGGCTGGGTTCCATCGCAGTTTTTCGGTCCCCTCAAAAATAGTTATATATTTTGCTGTAGTTTTATTCTTGTGATGATAATTAATATAACAAACCTAATACAATTATAATTATTGACAACGAAATTTACATAATCACAACTAATAAGAAGCAAAAGGAGCACAGCTAGAAAAACCAAAAGCTTCAAAAAATTTAAACCTCATTTTAGTTTAACAACGAATTAATTCGTTGTCTAATTAATAAAAAAGAAACAATGAAGTAAAGGCTACACGTACAAAAGTATTATGTTTATACCTATAAATCATATAACGAAGATTAATACAATAATATCGTAATAAATAACTAAATAATGTTTATTCTTTTTGATTTTCTTATTTAAAAATCATTCAAAATTTCAGAAGTGTTGAAACTGGAAACAATCTTTTTCAATACTAATGAGACTAATTTTTTAACCTTCCTTGTGTCATTGTTGAACTTAAATAGTTCTTTACGATTTTTAATTTGGAAACAACACAATCTCCATGCGGCAAGAAGGGTGAGAAATATTACACCTGGGAAACATAGCAAGAAGATCGTTTGAAAAAATATACATCATATGGTTCCATATTTGACTGTATAAAAATTGACAATTTTTCTATTTCTTCACAAAAATCAATAGCAATTTCTTTTAAAGAAGGATCCGACAAGTTAGTTTGTAAGTCCATTCAGTGTTTAATTTTGGTTTCTTTATTTAGAGATGGAAACGAATAAAGGTCCGAAAAAAAAATTAAAACTGTTATTATGAACCTTCAGTTGTTCAAATCTCTCTTATATTTGTAATATTGTTATATCTAGTATTACATAATAACGATTCGTTTTGCATGAAGCTTCAAGGGAATTATAGTTTCATCTGTTCTGGATTCTTTAAAAATACAGTAAGCCCTCGATTTAACGGACGTATAGGGGAAAGGGGGTATCCGTTAAATCTAATGTAACCTGCCTGGCGGGGGGCATTTTTTATTGTTCTTAATGTAAAAAAAAAACTTTAATACAATATACATAATTTTTAATTAATAATAACACTGAAGTTTTGTATAACGTAAAAAAAATAATATGGTCCAGATTAATATGTTCATTACTGTATTATAATTTGTTCGGTCCGTTAAATCCGAAATTCATTATATCGGGGTCTGTTAAATCGAGAGTTTACCGTACTCACTTAATTCATGTAACATTTTTATGATTGTTGGTACTACAAATTCTGCTCCCCCCCCTCGCGAGATTCACATACGAACGCTTTACCACGTGCTCTTTAACAACTATAGCAAACTAGTCTTGCCCTGCCGACCCTTTGCCCCTACACCTCCGGTAATAGACCTGGCACTTGCCCCCTGAAGGAACGTAATAATGTTGGAACAAAAGATTACACTTGAGAGAACATCATTTTTATGGACAATCGAAAATAAAGTTTTTTTTTTATATACTTTTATTATATTATTAAATTTGTATTTTCCCCATCCCTTTTTCTGTGGGATCTTACTCTTGCTATTGAGAACAATTATTCTTGATACGGTGGGCGAGCGATTGCTTTAATTTATTCCCAAGAGTATTTTAACATTTTCAGTTTTATTATCATTTAGAAAAATATTACTAACCAGCAAAAGGGCCGACCGGGCTAGCCGGGTGGGTAAAGCGCCTGCCTGGCAACCCAAAGGTCGCCGGTTCGAATCCCGCCTCGGGCTTGGATCAAAGTACTGCAAAAACCTTGGGAGGTGCATTATGGCCACAGAAGCTGATGCGCCAATAACTACCAAAGGGAAGGGACCTGCGAAAGTCAGAACACGCATCATGAAGGAAAATGTAACGCATTAATGCTTGTCATATGATTCATATTAAACGAATGTGACAAGTAATTTACTTTACTGACACGTAAACTTAGAAAAAATTCATTCTAGAAGTCTTTTTCGAACAATGTGTAGCGCTCAGATAAAGTCTGTGTTGAATGTATTTAGAACATTCAAAATGGCTTTAGAAAAATATTGTTTGAGGAAACCAGTTTGAAGCGCAACACAGGAGAACATATTAAGGTTCATCCAGGAATCCTCCATCCGAAATCATCTGTACTCGAAACCCTTCAGGGGTTCTCTTTTTTGTAATTAATATTTTTAATTTCCCATATTAAAAGCTCTTTATTCTGTTAAAGAACATGCATTTCTTTTTAAATTATCTTTTATATATTTATAATTATTATATAAATTATCTTTTAAATTATATTATCTTTCTATACATTAAAATAATTTTCCTCTAGTGATATTTATTCAGCCAATGGGAGAAGAGGGGTGCGGGTTACGTGTAATATGTAACAGAAGCTTGTTTTTACTGTGGTAAAATAAGCTATTTGTTTTAGCGTAATCATGCTGGTGAACGTCGTGCTCGCGCTTTGTTTTGTGGGGGGTGGTAAATGCGTGTTATTTTACTTGTATCTTCCTTTTTTGTATTAATTTATATTTATTTATTTATTATATTTATATATCCCCTTATAAACCCCTCCCACTTTGACACCTGACTTGTTTTGATTACAGAAAATCCCAGACTCAAGGGGACCCCAAATATATTAGGTATTCTTCCACTGGACTGGCTGAGTTACGGAATGACAGACACACACACATGAATGTAGAATGATACAATGTTTATTAACATATCATACATAAAAACTTGCAATAATATCTAACTGATTATAATATTTGGTTGGAAACTTGTTATCTTTCTAACTTTTAAATGTGTATATATCTTGATCTCAAACCAATTATCTCACCAACAATTATCCAATTCTAATACATATTCTTATACATTATATCATGGTGTCTCTTCATGTTTTTACATGGGCTTCGATAGGGCGTAGTATTCACCTCATACAATCCGTCTCACTCTACTCCTAAACAGTCTGTATAATGGAACAACAAACTACCAGTCAATGAACTGGCTAACAAAATCTTTAAGAGTTCGTTTCTCAAACTTGTAAAGAAAGTACATTTACTCAATCGAACATTTTCTTGTAGCCAGGTTAACAGTAAACATTAATCAACTCAATTAAATAGTACCCTTCCGATCAATTAGTCCACAACTCCTTAATAGTTCACCTGTTAATCAACTCCTACTCCAATCAGATATACTCACAATAATTCAACTTTCATAATAAATTAAAGTTCAACCTTTAACTTCACACTAGTTAGAAAACCTTTACTCAATCGTAAAAATTCTTAGTTAATTATTATCTCTTTTCTTTCTATCAAACTTTAATATATAGGACTTCACTTCCAATTACAGATTACTTACGCCTTAATTATATTACACTTATATACATATATTCATCACTCAGACATCCCTCCTTAACTATATAGCATTCTCCTATAGTCCTTCCCTTATTATTATATAGGTACATTTATTCTCAGTAAACTTCCTAACACTTACGTGATTGTCTGGACTTTTCTCCCTGCTCGGATTCCTTTCCTATCTGCCCTTCGTGTACTGGAATGCGGAAGGCGCCCATCCGGGATCACGGTAATCTTTCTGATGTTTTCCTACAGGGTACTGCGCGGCTGGATTTAAATCTGGATCCTATATTCCTTTCTAGTCGGCATTTTTTTTCTTCCGTGGACTGAGGTGCTTTCCTAGTAGGCCAGTCGTTCGACTGCTCATTTGATTATTCTTTGCCTAAAGAATTCTCAGAGTGTGTTTCTCTTTTCTCCTTCCATACTGCTTCAATGTCTACAGGTGAACATTCCTTCCTATTGTAGTCGTACGCAGAGTTCTTATCACAACTTCCATCTACCCCAGGACTTAGACCACGACTCCAACTTAGACCACGACTTTCCTTCCTAAGCAAAACTCCTCCAATCTCTCCAGTATCAATTTTTTTCCAGACCCTTCTCTAGTTCTCTCAAAAATCCCTCCGCTTTCTTCCTGGCCAATCGTTGACTTCCACATCCTTTCCTTCGTGATTCTTATTCGTCTCCTTTCATTTCCGTGGGCGTGTTTTTTCATCCTTTTGTGTCCGAACTTCCGTTGGTCTGGAAATTTCTGGCACTTTCGAGAAAAATAAACGTAAGTTCCGGTCAACTAAGCAAGTTTCAGGCCTTCTTTGTGACCTCACATTCACATCCATTACTACCTCGCCCACACCTGCTAGAGTCGCACCGTGAAATCTTTAAGAGGGCCACTCCCGCACTCAGTGCCCTTTCTATAGAGTATATGCTCCTGTCTTAAGTGGGATTTGTTTCGGTCTATTATACTTTTACTTACTCGCTTAAGGAATCCTTTACAACCGAGATATAACTAACTGGGAGTGTCTGGAATAACCTTCAAATTCCAGTGTTTCCTAACCCGTGATATTTGAGCTGAAAACTAACTATTTACACTACAATTAATTCTTCCAATATTTAACAAAACTTTATTAAATTATTGTAAGGATGGGTCCTTACAGTTTATCTAGCATGACCACGCAGTACCATTCTTGATTTCCTTATTGAACGTATTTATATATTAGTAGCTAAGGAAGAGATCCACACAGTGCTGAAAGCTTCTGTAAGTATTTTATTTTATCAAAAGAAGCGAGCGCAGCTCCATAGTTATTATTATAAAAAAAAAAAAAAAAAAAAAAAAAAAAACCCTTTTCTCCTTTTTTATGAGATTTTTTCCTCCCCTCGACGGGTAATGATATCAAGTGCATGAAATATTTGGTTGTGTCCAGTTACTATTGTTATTATTACTGTTGGTTGAGGATCTCCCTTAGTATTATAGAGGTCTTGAGGATTGCGGCTTTCTGGAGTTCCATGTAAGTCTTCTCTGCGAGGCCTATTGCTGCTTCGTTCTTATGGAGGCTCTTTGGTACCATGCCAGCAGTTGACACTGTTCGGAATGGTCATTACACGTTCCACATGCCACATTTCTTTGACTTCCTATTTTAGGTTTGTGTACTTCCTGATCTTTTCCTCGTAGGTTTTCTGGAGGTTGCTGGTGTTAGGCATCGCTATGTCGATTAGGTCGGTAGCCCTTTCCTTCTTGTTGATAACGGTTGTGCCTGGTCTGTTATGCGGGATCGTCTTTTGTCCATTATTATGGCTCGGTCCCAGCACAGTTTGTGAGTGGGGTCTCTAGTACGGCCTTAGGTTAGTACTTTAATATAATACACTTTCTTTGACAAACTGGTATTTTTGCGCTAGGTTCTCATATATTATCCTGGCGACCGGGTCGTGTCTGTAAGTGTACTCAGTCTGGGTGATCATCCTGCGGTGATGTGCTGGATTGTTTCCGAGGCCAGGTGGCGTCATCTGCTATTCCTGGGCCCTTGGCAATGTATTTCCTGTAGTTTCCTGGTGTTGATTTCCAGGAAACTACCTGGTCCTGGATGGCGAGCACAAATCTTTCGGTCTTGGGTCAGTGCTTGCCCAATCATGAGCCAAGGGTTGAAGCCATTTTATCTATTATTTTAGTGTCTGCCATAGTTTCTTCCTCGCCCACATTTCTGTCTTTATTATTCTGACTGTGTGAGTGGGGTCTCGTAGTTAAGGTTGAGTATTGTGCGCCGTTTGATTATCTTTCTTATGGCTTGGTAGATTGTTTTTTGTTTTTGTGTTTTCGTAGAAGTAATTCCACAGGTTCTTAATCTCTGCCTTCTCTTGTTTAATGAGGTCAGTCAGTCAGTCAGTCCCCTCCCTCCTTCTTTCCGGGCTATGTTCAGACTTTCGAAGGTCGACTTCTGGTGGTGTTGACGGCTCTTCGTCATCATTATCCTGTTCAATCTCATAATCTCCTCCAGCTAGGTGTTGGTCCAATCTATGATCCCGAAGGAGTACATTAGTACTGGGACTGTCTGCGCGCGTAGCACAGTGGTATCGTCACCATCCTTTCCACACCGGGTGGAAAAGACGCGGGTTCGAATCCTGTCGATGACGTGAGGAACTTTAATGGGCTTTTTTCACTCCGTGGCTGAGTTAGTCGGTCTCAGGCGTAAATAGCAAGGTTTTCTCCCCATAAATTGGGGGTTTCCAGCAAACAGGCAAATCGACCAAAGAACACACACAATTTACAGAAAAAAATAAATATATGGGTAGGTGTAAGAAATTACGGGTGTCCCTAATATAATAATTTGAATTTGAGTACTGGGACTGCGGCCGACCGGGCTAGCCAGGTGGGTAAAGTGCCTGCCTGGCAACCCAAAGGTCGCGGGTTCGAATCCCGCCTCGGGCTTGGATCACAGTAAAATGCAAAAACTTTGGGACGTGCATTATGGCCGCAGAAGCTGATGTGCCAACAACTAACAAAAAAAAAAAAGTACTGGGAATGCATAAGTGTTTATGGCTGTGACCACGTTTTCATCATTCAGCTTTGATTTTAGTGGTTATGTCAGTCTCTGATGCTATTTCTCAATCAAGTGGGCCTTGATCTCCTTGGGTTCTAACTGGTCGGCCTGCATCATCTCCAGATATTTTTAGGTTTTCCCTCTGTCATGGCTTCAATCTCTTCACCAGACTTCAGCTGTTAGTTTCGTCCGACTGGATGTCCCTGATGCAATCCATAGGCCTTGCAGTCGTCTAGGAATCCAAATTGCATCCTGATGCCAATACTACAATGCTACTCCAGATCACCCTTTGGTGATCTGGAGTAGCTATTGTAGTTGATTCTCGGTTGCAGCATAGAGTTTGATATCATCCATGTACATCAGGTGAAAGAGGATGGTACAGGTTCTCCTCTTCTTTTAGGGTATATCCATACTTGCTGTTATTGAGCATGGTGAACAGTCGGTTGAGTGCTAGACAGAACCATAGTGGGTTCAGGGCATCTTTTCCTGAGGACAAGGTTCCTCATCTGATGAGGATCGGTCTGATCGTGATGTTCTCGACCTTGATAAACCATGGCGAAGTGGTTACTTTTAGGAAGTGTGTCAGTGTCGGATTGACTTTGTAGATATCCTCTCTCAGCCAGGCATGGGGTTGAAGGCCTTGAGGTAATTGGCATAGCCGTATACAGATAGCGGTGCTTCTTGTAGACTTGTTCCACAACTTCAGCGTTAATGGTCAATTGCTCCTTGCATCCTTTGCTCATCTGCTTACATCCCTTCTGTTGTTCAGCCATGATGTTCTGGCGGTCCAAGTGGTTTGATATGTTCTTAGTTATGCAGCTGGTGAGAAACTTGTATATTGAGAGAGAGAGGTGATTGGTCTGCATTTCGCCAAATTTGTGGTCTTTGTCCTTAGGCTTCGAGTAGGCGATTCCTTGAATCAGAGATTTTAGTATTGTGTCAGAGGACCTTATTATCTGGGTGAACAGCTGCTCCATATGCCTGCGTGCAGCAGTAGTTGTGGATGTTATAAATTCCTGTGGTTAGTCAGTTGTGGGACTTCCTGATTGGCTGTTTTCTGATCGTCTTCCTCCCGAATCTCCTATTCTGTCAATCTCTTGTACGTCCTTGATTTTTCTTCCGTTCGAGATCTAATCAGGAGGCATGCCCATTATGGCTAGATTCGCTGCTCTAGAGGTTCCCCAGAATTTTTCGAGTGCCTTCTGGTTGAGGAATCCATTATCTTCCTTCTCTTGTTCCGAGTTTCCTATAGAAGGCTCTCTAGTTTTCATCATATATCCCGTTGTCTGTTTTCCTCTGGGAACTTTCTCCCTGTAACGGCGAGTCTCGTGCTGAGTGCCAGGAGTTTATGCTGGATTGTGTCAAGGTATTCTTTGATCAACTGCTTTCTGGTCTCGTGTTTCTATGGGTATTGTATTTCTTAAGGATGGTCTTCATTTTTCTGATCAGCTGCTTGCTTCTTTTACGCCGTTGGTATTGGGTCAGTTGGCCAATCTGTACTGTTATCTCTTCTGTCATCTTCTGTAGCCTTCTTTCCCAGGCTGGTGGTTACTTGTATTTGCGTTTTGTTGTCTGTTGGTTTCTCTTCCGTTCATCCTAGTGGCTGCTACAGTGGCACAGTAAATGGCTGTGCGAATGGCGTCTGGTGTTACTTCTTTCTTGTTTAGATAATTTGGAAGTATTCGCCGAGTGAGATGGTCTGTGATTTGCCACGGAATTCTATTTGGGCTTTTTTTTGGTATGGTCTGGGTCATTGTGGGGTCCATGCCCTCGAATTCTGCCTCGGCTTTTTTCCACTCTACTTCTATTCTGTATATCGCAACCTCTTCTACTTCCACTTCGACTGCGTCGAGTTGTTGTCTTTGTACTTGGTGTTCCTCCTCCATTTTTGGTTCCATTGTGTCTATATATTCGCTGTTCTTTGTAGTTGGTCGCTCACATCCTGCTTGATTTTTTTCAAAGACTGCAGGAGCTATCAGGTTCTTCGTGACGATGGTCCGTCTTTAGTCTGCTATTCTCTGTTTGGTGGCTGAACAGTTGGAAACAGTTCCAACCACTTGGTATATAGTTTCGTCCTGTGCATTGTCATGTCCGAGGCGCCTCCGTAGCCAGGTGGGAAGGAGCAGCATTCGTAGCACACACTTCTTGATTAGACCGGGGTTCGAGCCATTCACCACCAAATACGGAGGATGCGGAAAGGTCAGGGAATGACCACCGCATATTCCCGGAGCAATATGGCCTTAGTTGCTAATGCTCCTAAAAACCAAACAACAACAACAACAAATTGTCATGTCCATCTCTAGCTTCGTTACTTCGTAGTGTGCTCGTGTGATGAACGTATTCATTACGATGATCCAATTCCTGCATTTACTTCTTCCTTCTTTGGTGGTTAGTTGCACAGGAATTACTTCCAGTTGGTTGTGCTGGGTGGTCTTGACCTCACTTGTGTAGTCACTTGTACCACTCTTGTCCGCGGTTGACTGTCTCCGAGTTTTTGAACCGGTTCCTCTGCACGCTAGTGACTTTTTCCTACACCACACTCGATGCAATATGTTATCGTTATTATTTAAAGCCTTTTTCCTTTCTATGGGAATTTTTCCACCCCATGACGTGTACTGTTACTAAGTGCATGGTGTGGTTGGTTGTGTCCGGTTATTATTTTTATTATAGGATTATAATACAGTACAACATATCTACAATCTGTATTGGAATTTTGCCTGAACCTAAAAGTTAAGGTCTCCTCAACGGCATTAAAAAACCGTTGCAGCCCCTGTATTGAAATAAATTCCATCTTTCAAAAATGAATTTCTTTTATTATCATCAGTGATTACGTTTTTTTAATTAATTATACTGTACTTTATTTTTACAGTTTTTAAGCACATTATAAAAGGAAAGAGTAGTTGTCCATTTATTTTATTTATATACAGTATTTGCATTCAAATTCATTAAAGTCATTAAGTGTCCATAGATGACGCCACCACCGCCAATTTTTATCATCACATCAGGATAATCGGTGGCTTCTTTCAAAATATGAATAAAAATATTTTTAAAATAGTTTTATGAAATTTCGTGTGACCGTTTTGTTTTAGAAGTTTATTCTTTTTGTACTCTGAGCCACAGTGTGAGTTTTGGATATGGAATTTCCAATTTCTTTCTTCTTCTTACTTTACCATTTACATTTATTATTTAACGCTACTTTTTGCGAGTAGTATAAAATTTGCTTAATATTAAAAAAAATGAATTTGTTATTTTTTTAATAATTAAGTAGTAACACGAACAAGATCTAGCAATCTCAAACCATAATTGGGTAGTTATTACAGATCTGTCAGTAGAAGGTGAGTGTCCCGCGCGAATGAAGAGGATTCGAACAAAAGCATGGGGGGGGGGGGGGATTGCAAAAACCTCATTTCTACTCTAAGTTAAGAGAGTTTTGAAAAATTGCTGCAAGTTTCCTTTCTGCAGAAAGGAATGCAGTGTGCAATTGATAAGAAAAATGTGACTTTATTCAAAACAAGTTGTTGTTGTTGTTATTTGGTTTTTAGGAGCATTAGCAACTAAGGCCATATTGCTCCGGGATATGCGGTGGTCATTCCCTGAATGACCTTTCCGCATCCTCCGTATTTGGTGGTGACGGGCTCGAACCCCGGTCTAATCAAGAAGCGTGTGCTACGCACTGCTGCTCCTTCCCACCTGGCTACGGAGGCGCCCCCTCAAAACAAGTAAAACAAAACTTCAGGATGAACTCGCTTTATACTGCGGATTGCATGGAGTTACTAATTAAAAGAGATGCAGTACACACACTATTACTACACTAAACTAGTTATTTTTGTTGTGAATTTATTTTGCATCAAAGGTTGGTTTCCTTTGATAAATCAAATGAATGTAGCTCACCAATCCACTATCAGAAAATAAATAAATAAATTCCGGCTCTGGTTTTCAGAACAAATTAAGATTAAACCAGTTCAAAGGGCTCTATCTTCAAAGTGACTGATTTAAGGGTTTCAGGAAGCAGAAAAAGAAAAGAAAGCTTTTAACGGAAAGAAAATTTTCTTTCCGTTAAAAGCGTGCCGTTCGTCGTAGGCCGTTACGAAAAGTACTTCTTAATACAACGTGGAATTTTAATTTTAAAGAGGAGTTTATTAAAATTTTAATTTTAAAGAGGAGTTTTTCATTAAAATTTCCTCCAAAAAATCTAGAATTGCTTTAAAATGCAGATTTTTTTTTTTTAGTAATAAGAAGTTTTCAAATTATTTAATTGAAATGTCTATTTTAATTAACTTAGCCAAGTAATGATAAGTAATACTTTTAAAGAGGTCAGTTGCTTTTAAAATAGTATAAAATTTGGTCAAAATTGTGGTTGTAATTTTCTGTAAATTCATTTCAAAATTTGTTTCGTTTCAGTAAGTAGGAAGTATTCAAACAGCATTTAGACTAGTATTAAGCGAAAACAGTTATTCTTTTTTTTAAATTGGCATTTGTTGAATGAACTAATTCTGGTAATGCACTAAAGAGCATAAAATAATATAAACGGGGGTATTTATTCTTCCTATTCACTTCTTAATGTTATTTTGTTTTAGCAGTATTGCTTTTTAATGCAATGAAGAAATCCCAACCAAACAACTTCATTAAGAAGAAAGGCATTCGGACAATCAATATTGTAGTTGCAGTGAGTGTCACTGTTCGCTCTCGGTCGCTGACAAACAGTTCCCTGGTCCCTGAAACATTCATATAATTTTTGCTTCCGTTAATAAGGTACTTTGTCTCTACTACGTTGGGAAGAGCCTATTATCGCGAGCGTCATGCAAGTGAAGGAATTGAGTCAACAATGTGTCTCCATCTGTCTCTGATAGACCATTCATCTGAAAGCTGTTTTGTCGGGGCAACGAAGGATCTGTCATAGTCAATCACAACCGATGAAGTGAAGAGGTTATACCACAAAAACAAGAGCTTGGTGAACAAAGACCAAATACGACTTACTTTTTTATCTCTATTTTCAGGTAATTAGATAATTCGCGCAAGGAAATAAGAAAATTACTATAACTACCAAAAAGAAAAGAAAGAAGCGTATTTGCTTTATTTTCGGACAGAATATCCTGAAAGATTTCTTTGATTACGTGATTTTTTCTCGATTTTTATATCCTGTGTTAATAGCTTGCCCTGAAAAAATTAGAAGAGTCAAATGAAAAAGATTATCTGGTATATTAAGCTGGCTCTCCTATTTTTTGTGTGAGGAGATATTCCGCTATTAATATTTTAGCAGCCTGGGAAGAGGTAAAACCGAAACCAGTGTTTTTTTTTTGTGGCAATAAATTTCGGATAAAATATTCTGGTATCCAAAATTAAATTTACACTTTTTTTTTTAACAATTAATGACATTAATTTAGACAATTAATGTCTAAATTTTTATGTGACATGACGTCCTGTAATTTAACAAGAATGAATATTACTCCAGAATACTAATTTAAATTCAAGACTATATAAAGCAGGCGGTGTATAAAAGTGCGCACTGCAAACCACTCATTTCAAATATTAGGTGAATGAAATTCGAAGTTCTGGATGGCTGCTGGAAGATGGCCAGGGCCTGAAACCTGCGAAGAATGGTCATTTCGGGTTTACGATAAAAATCTCGGAAGAGCTGAAAGGCATTTTTAAAGTAAAATAAAAGGTGGCCAATGTTTATAACATCTCATAATGATCGCAGGCTTCGGAAAAGGCAACCCTATGCAATATGATCTATGGTCTGTTCGTCTCGTTTCCCCATCCCAACGGGAGAGCACACTTGACTCGGTGCAAACAACACTGTATTTGGAGCCAAGGACAATATTCTTTTCAAGATGACTGAGCACTCCGTCTTGAAATCGATTTCGACCTGTTCTCATCAGAAGAGAATGATGCTAACACACTTCTGTCCCTCTGACTTCAGCAATAGGCGTCTGTGCTGGTGCTTGGTAATGGATTTAGGAGAATCATGAAGACGGCTACCCAGATCCCTGTATTTTTGAGAGAAACACTTTGACAGCTCGAAGGTATAACAACGAGATTTTTGAACTACAGATGAGTCACACCGTCAGCCTTGTAAACAGAATGACAATTCGTTGTGAAAGGTTTATTGTCAAGGCTAACCAGTCTGTCGATTATACACCTGAATTGTGTAGGATAATGGTTACCTAACGTTTTGGTAACCATTTTCTTGTGATCGTGGTTCGATGTCATGGAAACAGTGGCTTATTTCTTTTTCAGATTCAATATAACCGAATGTTATAAAACCCTTCACAAAAGAGGAAATTCCATCTTTTGTGGAATGGTCGATAGAATTTTTTAAGTCCTTAGTTTGCTTTATCTCAGATTTTATGATGGCAACTTTTGAATAGCAGTGCAATACAAAAGAATCAAAGCTACTCTTTCCATGCTGTATTACACATTTATGTCACTATTCGTAACAATATAACGTTTTAACTACTACCAAATTTCTGTGCGTTTAGTAGTGGCAAAAGATGCAAGAAAGCAAATTTATACAGCATCAGCCAACGGGGGTGGATAACTTCCCATATCATTTGTCCATTCTTTCCTTTCTAATAGTTTTTTTAGTTCTTCCTAGAATTTATTCAAACTGTCCACTTCTACAGCCGCAGATGGCAGGTTTTGCAACAATCAACTACCCATTGGTTGATGGCAAACTTCCGCACATATATCTTGCATCCATCCTTCCTTAATCTGTGCACCCTCACGTGTGTAGTTTAGGATTGCATGTGTGCAGCATTCTAGTTCACTGGGTAGAAGCCAGATTTTAATGTAAAGTGCGAAATTGTTGGTTTGTTGTAAACACAAAGCAATAAAATTATATAAAAATCTAATAAGCAAGAGAATATTAAAAAGACGTTTGTTATCAGAAAGTCTGCAGCTAATGAATGGATTTTCTATCAGAGTTGTAATATGCAGCTGCACGATTGAACATTGGTAACGTTATACTGATGACCTCGAGGGTAGCCAGGGCTTATAATTCCCGTTTTTCCCAACGTGCTAAAAAGGCCCGAGTTCGAATCTTGCCAATAAGTTGACGAACTTTTATCACCTATTTTCATAACTGGGTCGATTTGGTCGGTATCAGACGAGGGTTGCATGGTTGTATATCTCCTGGAGACCCTAGGGTTTCGTCGGTTAGTTGCCATCAGACAGGTAGCATACCTGTCTGCTGGCAACTGACCGACTGCTGGCAACACAAAATTTACAGGCACAATATACTGACGCCTAATAGTCTTAATTGGTATGGCGCTAATCACTAGGATTACTAATGGCCACCTGGAAAATGCCCCAGTTTTTGGAATGTGTTCCCGGCATGGTATACACGCGATAGCGGTAGGGGTGATCAAGCACCCTTACCGCTATCGCTTCTTTAATTGTGAAAAAGAGTGATATAAGTAGGGTAAAACGTATGTGGCGTTGAAACTACAGAGCAAACTTTGCCTTTACAACTAGTTGTCCTGGTATTGCATTTCTTCAAATCGACAGGAATATACCGAGGTCTTTGACATAACGTGGCCTCGACAATGCCCCGCATAGAGACACTACTCGGACTCCCTCCAGTCGCTATCTGGCATAGTAGAGGGAGCGAGAGTATACACTGCTCTGATTCGGAAGCCTCCTAAAGAGTTGCCAATAGGGTTGGTCTGGTGGACTATGTAGCGGCCGAACTGCGAACCCCGTTTTAGAGTTCTACTCTCGAAATGTAAAGAAAATTTGATCTCGCCATTATGTCATCATAATCTCAAAAGACATCAGTCATACTGCATGATGGAAGAGATTGGGGTGCCCCCAACTCTTCCATCATGCAGTATGGAAGCTGTTTTGACAAAGAGTTGGTTAGCTGCTTCCTCAAGTGGGAGGTTACAAACGTCTTCCCTGTTATAAGATCCTAGAAGGTTGAGAATTTTTTCGACATTCATATTAAGTCGATTACATTCGTATATTTAATAGAGAACATTTTCCTCGAGGTCAAGACATTTTTTTGTGTACTGTCGGACTTCGTAGAAAATTTAAAAGTAATTGGAGTATGGTCGAAAGAAAAAGCAAAATTGGGCGTTGTTCTTTTTAGCCATGGGGAGTTATGGTATAGAAGGTCTAACGTCTGATTTGTCCTTGTTGGATTAGCGCATTATTGTACTAATCCAAAGGTGCTGGAAAGGGCCTCTAGGTCAGCCTTGGCTGGTTTTTTTTTTTTTTTTTTTTGTGCCTCAGAAGATACGTGTTTGAAATCTCCCATTATGAAAGTTGGAGCAGCTGGTTACACGTTCTGTGTATCCACATGTGGAATTCCATCCTAGTATCAGGGTTGTGATCTGGCTGGAGGTAAATAAGACATATTTGGATCTCTGAGAGTTTTGAAATTTTGCACAAATCGCCTCAAAGTTACGTCCAGCTCTTCACCACACTATACCTTTTGTCTGGCTTTTTACAGAGTAATGTATACTTCACAAGAGTACTTATGGGTCAATTGTAAGGAACCACCGGTGGCGCCTCCCTCCTCAAACACTATGTACGCTATCTTTACAGTCGTGCAAATCCGAATCGATTTTTTAAAGATAGATGCAGCCCCACCACTTCTTTTGTCCACTCTGTTATTACCACCAAAGTGATAGTTTGTAAATTTGCTCAACAAGTTAATGTCTCCGTTATGATTGAAAATTCATCATAAAATAGTAGGATTTTTAGGGCATGCAATTTATTTGAGATAATCCTAACTTTCTGAAGAAAGCAAGTGGTATTATCAGTTCTCGATCTATATTTATTTGATTTTAATCGCTATAGATGCGTATTCAGGATATCTGACTTGCTAGGGGCAACTGCCTTACCTTGGAGATATATGGCCATTAGAATCGTCAGAAGGAAGGTATCACAGGATAACCTTCAGAAGGTTACCTTACATTTTGTGGAAATCACAGGAAACGTGAAACGATGCGTACAAATGATGCCTATCCATTTTTCTGACTTGCGCACGCATTCCGATTTTTTGGCAATTAGTTCCTTAGCGGATGCCGTACTAGTATGTGGATGGAGCCGTGTAATAATAACCTCAGCTTTCCTCGGGGACAGATTTTATAGTAGACCATACAGCAGTTCCATGTATGAACTTCTGCGGTGGCTGTGTGAAATATCTTCTATAACTTCCGTCTGGATAATAATTCTGAACAAAGGGTCGAAAGTTTTCATCCTTGTTATTGGAAGAAGAAACTGACAAAGTGCACAGGGAATTTTAATCATGAAACCTACACTACTCATGAAACCTACTCCTTCCTCCGATCAGAACTAACTTTTCTAAAGAAGTGAAAATTGGGAGACCCAAAATAGTGAAGTGCGGATGCGTCACCTGGGGAAGGGGTTGTTTTATTTAAATTTTATTTATTTTTTTTTTTTTTTCATCATTTCATCACTTTATTCTATTCAGTTCATGAAATTTGATTCCATCTTTGAGATTGAATTTATTGAAGTACATATTAATTGATAAAAGAATGTTATACTCATAGCTAAAATCTGTCATAACTGTTTATTTGCACTTGTTGTGGAAGATGGAGGCGTGAAATATATGAAATATTTAAGGGATTGGGATGTATAAAAGTTTGGGAACCTCTGTACCCTACGAAAAACGAAGACGATGGTTCCTGAATAGATTTTTAATACAGTCTTTCTTGGTCATTTTCAAGTATTGAACTTTCTAGATATCCATAATGGTATTATCGTTTTCTCTCTCTCTCTCTCTCTCTCTCTCTCTCTCTGTGTTTATTGAATGCTTGTGAACATTTACTAGACTCCTCAGCACGAAATAAGGCAATCCGATGAGACCATTTTGAGAGAGCACATTTAAGAGATAAAGTGGAAATTGTTCATCGCTGACGTCTGTGATATATTGTTTCTCGTGTACCAATAACCTCGTGTCTTTCAGAACGATAATCACTGTCCTTTTACCGCCATTCCTGTGATCGTCAGTGGGATGGCATTATCACCACTAGACGATTATGACAACGCGATCCGTCGGAGCTTTTCGTTTCAATCAGGTGAAAAAAATCAAAAATTTCAAATTTATTAGACCTTCGCTGCGAGACAGGTTGTTATGTCATACACAATATTACATTTCTCCGTCCGGATAGTACACTTTAAGGCAAAATTTTGGAAAAGGCAGAAATGAGAATCGAAACAACTTAACGCGATCACGTCGGCGAAGTACTTCTGCTCTGATGGCTGGTATGGAGAAGGATCTAATCAGGAAACTTATGAATCTTCAGTTAACAGATAGAAAAGAAGGGTTCTGTAGAAGATAGTGAGTGAAAGACAACGTGCAGAGGTTGGAATTAAGGAAGACAGAAAATATGCTCGGAAGAGGTAAGATAAGATGGTTCCTTTCAGTATAGAGTTCCAAAACAGGAAGATATACGCTGCCCAAAAAGCTGAGAGTGATAAACATCAGGCTAATTGTGAAATAATATTTTAAAGGACTGGATATATGTAGCCTTGGGAAGGAAATTTAGTCTCGAAAGTGCAGTGTCGCAATAAAAAAAAGGAAACAACGACATATATGTATCCTTACTTTAAGTAGAGCAAATGCTTTGCGTGTTGAATTGGGTTCAGTATTTAGAAACGATACGTTTTGACTAATATAAAATTTAGATTTAAATATCCCGTGTAGTTTACACATGGACACTGTATGAAACTGAGATTTTCTAGGCTTACTGTGAATAACGAATTAGGACTAAGATCAAGCTGTTTAAAGCTTTATCTTAGTGTGTCCTGTTTAAAGCTGATAAAGCTTTTTTTTGGAGTATCATCCAATTTGAAGTGAATTCCAACTCTAAAATTAATTTCATTTCATTGTAAGGGGGGTGTATCTTTCTTTCTAAAATTTCGAACCGCCTATGGTATTATTCGTAGGTGAGGCGAGGCGAAACTTAATATCAATAAACCAAGGCTGCATCATCATTCTGACTTACAAGACCAGATGCAAATTACCATTGCTCTACAGTAGGAAGCAGTTCGTATTTTTATATTGCGAGTTAGGCGTCATAGACCATTATGGGTGGAGTGGTCATAATTCAGTTACCACTAAGCGCATATTGCTGATGAAGCATACTTTCTCCAGGAATTTCATCCACTCGAATTAAATCGCAGTAGGTTCTGGCACCTTTGAATGAACACTCATCAAGAAAAAAAAATTATGTGATATATGGAATTATAATTGATGAAGAATTTGACATTTTTTCCTTCTTTAACCAGCAGATATTTATTTATATCCGTAATTTTTTTGTACTGTACAGCCTATGTCAGAGGGTTCATGCAGATCGAATTAAGTTAGCTTCCATCGCCAGAGCACCATTTGTCCGCTCGTTCATTAAAGGAGTATCACTCTTTAACAACCAGATAAACTTGAGTAAATGTGTCCCCATTTTGTGTGTGCTCACATTTAAAAAGTGATCTAACATTGTTTTTCATTCAATTATTTTATTATTTTCAAAAAAATTAAAAATAAAATATAAACAAAGACGCAATGTGGATTCAGATTCCATCCTATTGTCAATGTGGATTCAGATTCTATCCACATTTTCACTATACATTGCAGTTGTATTTGAAAGCGTGATTTGCTCTTTGAAGAGATCAATCATCCTTCGCTGTATTTTTAAGTACGTTACGGCCTCATCCGCATGTTTTCATAGTCTTGGTATCTCTGAAAGGTTCCTATTTTATTTTCTGTCCACGAGATGCTGAGGTAGCCGCTCCTCACACTCACATGATCCGAAGCGTGTACAAAAATTACGTTACCAAGTCAGAATGAAGAGACTACCCACTCTTTTAGAGCTTTTTACATTTAGTTTTTTTATTATTTTTATAAGCATATTGATATAAATAACAGATTGAATATTCCAATTAATATTGTGATATAAATATAATTTATTGTTACGTAACCATTCTGATTTGTAATACAGTACTAAACGTATCATCGCGTGTGGTATAAATGAACATAAAGAGAGTGCTAACAGAATCACTTCATCGAGAATATAATAAAGTGCAAAATTCTCAGGGTTCGGCCTAAGGTACTGTTCACGATGATCTGGCAGCCAGCCAGATGATGCCTCGTCCAACGATGGCAGAGATATAGAGCGTTATGCACGGAGTAAAATAAATGATTGCAGAGGACGACAAACACTATGTTAGCGATGCGTGAAGTAAATTTCTGCTCTACCAGTAAGAGGGTAGATGAGTATTTGGCTAAAAAGTATAAGGATCAAAGCTTTATTCGTGTGAAGATATACACGAAATATTTCTGTACAGAGTGATTTGTTAAAGAAAACATCATTAATTAAATTCTAACATGCGCACGATTTGTATTCTAAAATATGCACGATTCAAGCATGTATAATATCAGTATATTTGAATGGTGCATATTCAAAAATATATACGATTTAAATAGACTGATATTGCATAAATACCTGCACCTTCAGTTATAAAAAGCAATCGTACTTGGACTAATAGTTCTAAATTACTTTCGCATTGGCGATGATATTGTGCTCGATATTAATCTATGCTGTCAAAGGTCTGTAAAATTCAAAGAGTTTTCCAGAAGATCCGCCCTTGAGGCTGGGAGAGTGGTTAACGATCACTGTACTGTCACACAGTGTGGAAAAGGCGTGCGTTAGATCCCCATAGAAACGGAAGAAATTTTAATTTTTTTCCCTCCAACTTCGCCAAATTAGATGTATAGCTTGTAAAAACTGGTTTCTTTGTGTCAAAAACCAAAATAAATTGAGACACTGTATACTTGAGAACCTTCTATACCATGTGGTAAAAGCATAGGTTTGAATTCCATCGATATTGGAAGGAGGATTGGGAATTTTTCCCCCATGGCAGTGTTAGTCGGCCTCACGAGAGTTGCATAGTTTTTCCTTCCCAGAAAAGAGGTTTTACTTCCAGAAAGTCAACCTGGCTTACACGCAATAGTGAAACAGTATATCAATGTCCAATGACATTGTTGCATTGTCGTAAAAGCTTAAATTTTTTCCACTCGCACCTTAATATTTTTTACTTATAAAATATTTCCTTTTTTCCTTTAACCGCTACGATTTTAGATCGAACTTCTTGATGATTGCTGAAAACGTTCAAGAATAGAAAAGTTATCATTATGTCCTCGAACAAGGTCTACGGTCGTGCGACAAGACCCACCGTAGCCGAATGGTTAGCATGCGAACACAAAGTTAGTCGCGCTTTGTGTTCCAGTCCATGTGTTCTACATGGATGTAACTCTCGCCTAAGAGAAAGATATTCAAAGGGTCCATGAATTTTCAGCAAAACATCCCCCACACCATCACATTGCTCCACCAGACTGATGTATGCTGATCATGTATGATATGTATCTTTGGTTTCACGTTTTCATCGCGATACCTTATCATGAAATAAATACACATATATGAATTCCTCTGATGCCAAATTGGACGAAATTATTATATAAAGTATTTGTTTAGAATAATAATATAGGAACTAGTTGTTCTCTGGGCACCTACAAGTATTTTGTTATCAAGGATGATCATGTGACCTCTCCCCACCCCTCAGTTATCCATTATGTCGTTAACAAAGAAAATATTTTTTAAAAATTCTGGCCGCTGGGCTCTTTCTGATTCCTGAGTCACATCTCGTAATCAGATGGCGTATCTGCCGTTTGCATGCGACTTTGCGATGCAGGTAAAAAATGGTTGTCCATTGTTTATTGAAGAGCCGAGACACCGCAATGTCAACCTTTATATATTAGTTCTGGAAATTTCCGACTTATTTAAATTGTCATCAGCCTGCCATTTCCAATGTTTATTTTATTCTGTATTTTAGAATGGGGTCTAGGAAAATTCACTGAATATCAATTCTTCGAAAACACAGTTCACCAGATATCAATTCACTAATAAATAAATTAGAATAAGTACCACAGAATTAATGTTTATTTTCACTCTATAGGTTATATAGAATTCACCGAAAAGCCAAAAAAATAAATTTTACTGAAATAGGGTCTGTTGTTTTATGGAATTATTATTGTTAAGAACTCTGTAAAACGAAAAATCAAACATATATCTGTTTATAACTATTTCTGCAAGGGTAATAAAAATCATAACCCTGCTTTAGTCAAGTGAAGTTTCGTGATACCTTTAGTTGAGTGGATAACTATTGCCCTCCAGTTTAAAATTCATTTTTAAGCTTGTGTATTTTTTGTCCCTTTGTAATTTAATAATAGATGTTGGTATTGATCTATTCAGATATTATAAACTGATTTCAAGTTTCTCTATGAAAAGAATGGCCCTTAATAACCATAAATGTTCAACGTTGAAAGATCATTTGTAACGAGCATCGATATTCGATCAATGATGATAAAAAGATTGAATATTTGTATCGATTATAATTATTCCATCAAGCAATAGATTATTATTTATAGAGGGTTCATCATGGAATAATCTGATATTCTATACTAATAGAATGTTTATTACTATTTCATATGCGATAAACAGAGTAAAGATATTAGTTTCTATACGTGTACTATTTATTTTGAGAAATAATAATAATATCTTTATTTTAGAACATTAAATTTATTATTAATATCTACTGGTTTTAAGCAAGAAATATCTGCCGGTCATCCAACTATATGGAAATTCATAGAAAGCTCTTAAAAGAGGAACAGTCTTTAAAGAACTTCTTTATTCAACAATGTTTAAGTGGATGGAATTATTGTTAACGATCCTCGAAAATATGAAGACTGTTCTCAAAGATTAAAGACAGCAGTTAATGATACGATAACCTAAATTGGAAGATTCACTCATTATTTAATTTTTTCAAATTATTAAAATTTAAATATTACATTTTAATTGAAATTACAGTGACGATATGCGATAAACATTAAAAATAAACAGTATTACTTTTTCACTGTGTTATTTATTATCGATGAACTATCTTTTCGGTAAACTGATTCAGTGAACTGTTTTTTTTTCAATAAATTGTATTTTTGGTGAATTTTCCCTATACCTTTACAATGTTATATTGTTTCGAAATGCCTTAATTGGGATGTTATCGTTTCAGTTTTGCTTTATGCTGTGTTGCGTGTCTGCTGTTAGGTATTTCCACCGAGACAACTAAGATGCTAGAAATAGTCAATATGATATGTATCGCGTCTGTAAATTTGCATATTCGTTTTATGCAAATTTGCATAAAAACTCGGGATTTTCGATTTAAAAAAAAAACAAAAAACGTACAAAACTCACCAGGGATCGATGGACTCGGTCTTAGTGCGAAACAGACCCAAAAAAATTAACTCCGTCGGCAACAGTGAGAATAAAGGCCATAATCCTGTCTTGATGGGATTCGATGAGATGCTCATCTGCACCGAAATTTCTAGACAAACAAAATCGAAACTAATTTCTGAGTTCTCTTAACATAAGCGTGTTACAAAAGTGACTTCTTCCTTATTGCAAACAGTAAGCGCTTTATTTTTCTTAGGAAGGTTACTTTTCCTCTAAGAAATTGCAGACTCCGTACCAATTGCAAATTCGCTGTCCTCTAGACTACTGTTTCCTCACCAGGTGAGTTAATGAAACCAATATGAATCGCCTTAACTCTGTTCAAAAGAGAGTGTTCTTCGGCTACGAACTGATTCTCCTCCGTATCACACAGGGGCGCAGTTTCTCTACATGCATTTTCCACAGATATTTCCATGGATGGAAATATCTGTGGAAACTGTTCTTTCCACTGTTCTTCTGAAATTGATCTGTATTTCCACCTCTTTCTTCCAAACTAATTAGAAACCCATGTTGACTAGCCAGCATCCATTCAGGATTATAACGGTGGCATTATAATAGCGAGGAGATAATTATATTGTGAGATGTTCCAATTCAACGAGAAAAAAAGAAAAGCCCAAACATTGTACATTCGCCGGTACAGTTTCAAAATTATGTTCTTCTCAGGCAGCCCAATATGTGAATAGCGTATTTTGAACTTAAATGAGAAGTAACCTTAAATCTGTCTTTACGTCTTGAAAATCCTTTATTTAGACGTATTGTTACCTTTCTTAGTACTCTAATCTCAACACAAGATTAGAGTACTAACAGTTTTTTGCGACACCATTTGCAGCATGCCTATTTTACAAATATATCTACGACATGTTTTCTGAATTGACATCGATAAGACAATTTGTCTCATCTTTTTTTATGTTTTGGGTTCTTGACTATGTTATCTTAGGCGCAGGCGGTGGTCACCCTTGAGTTTTTCTTCATCACCATTGGATTTTCTGTCGCTACCCCTTCTTGGTTTACCTTTAAGCTCAGAACTGTAGTATTATGCTTTTATAATTACTGCACATTTTGTAACTTGTATTTCTTTTACATGCCATGCATTGTTGTATTCCATTAATAATGCATGCACTCAGTTTTTCATCCCATAACTGTAAACTTAATTTTATTTTTATGATAAATTGTAATTCTTTTTATTCCTTTTCGGCTTCATAACGTTGTACAGTTGAATTAAGAAACACTGCATAGTTGTAAATCATCGGCCGGACACATTGGTGGTAAACGTCTACCAAAGCGACTGAAATTTAAAAAAAAAATTAAATATCTGTTGTTAAATATCCCTATTGCAATGGCTATCTTGTTCCCTTGTTGCCGTCCCAAGAAACAATTTTGTCCTAAAGTGTCTTTTTTTATATTAATATTATTATATTGTTAATAATGACTTTGTTTCCCATCTTGTATTGTTCCACTGTGGTAAGGGTGATTATAGATCAATTCATCTTTTGAATTTGGATTATTGCTAAAAGTTATTTTAAGTGTGCAACTTTAAATTTCTTTTAAACAGTCTCGAATAAGTAAAACTAATTATCAGTCGAGTCATTGGACGAAGTTGCACGCTACACTGCTGAGGACACATACATCCGCTTACTAAATAAAAGGGCATGGTTATACAAAAAAAAAAAAAAAAAAAAGAATTAAATAAAAGTATAGTTAGCTTCTTTCAACGCTGAAAAGTTCTATTTGGTTCTAATATGATGCTTTTGATAAATAATTTATTTACTTTTTAAACTAATTGTTAACCATTTACAGATTTGTTCTTACTTGTTTCTTAACCAGGCAAGGAAATTGCTTAATGATGGTATCGGTTGTTTCGTCACATTTTACCAAAGGCCGGCCGAAGTGTAAATCGATTCTTGGACCAGTTCCCATTTGCAACCAGTGACGTCACTTATGATTGTATGTGCACAACGCGGTATTGAGCATCGCTGTTTTGTACTACCATAGGCCGTGAGAGCTATTCAACTTCAATATAGGTCTATAGAAATATCAAGTTTAGAGAAGGAAAAATCGCATAAATATTGAAGCAAAAGAAGTTGCATGCGATGCCATTTCTCTCTCTGATTTCGTATTCCCTGTTATTGATATTGAAGATGCATATAGAACGACTTAAAATATACTTTAAACTTTTCTTTTCGATTTTCCCAAAAAAACACAGATTAATAGATTCAGCTAAAACGCGATTGGATGAATTCGTTTTTAGAGAAAAAAAAAAAGGGCTGCAATAAGCCGTTCATATATTACTATTGTACAAATTTCTGAGTATTATTACGATGCCTTCTCGGCTTTCTCAAAATTCCTCTACATCGTATTATTTAAAATACCTCGTCTCGACTGCTGTCTCTCTGCTGGAAAAATATTCATGAATTTCATCCATGCCTTGTCCTTGGCAGAGTTAACTGGCCTTAGACAACGAGGGTTTCATAAGTATTTCATCCCAAAACACAGGAAAACCGAACAGGCAATTTATAGATACGATACATCTATCTTAGAGATATACCTTAGAGACTAAAGCCAGCTATTAAGCTTCGTTTGTTTAGTATTCCTTAAGGTCAATGACATTTATTCTACCATGGATTTTCACAAGCCTCGATTAGATTTTTATAGCTTTTAGAGCAGCGCTATACAGCATATCGATCTCGTTCTTATTTGGTTAGGACAGCTAATTAAATTGAATTCCGTGCATCTTTCTTGGTTTCCACAATACTGGGATTTGAATCCAAATGAACAATACGCGAATTATTTAGAAAAATAGTTGAAAGAAAGACACATCCGACCAAGAGAATGAGGAAAGCACATCTACCTTGCAACCTGCCTTTTCCAATTCCAATGTACTCGTATATCCTTTAATTAAGTCTGTAGTTCCAAAAAGAGTCATGACGCCTTGAGCGTTTACTTCACCCAATCCACTTCTAGCTAGTCTGCGATGTTTGGTAGCAAGATTTTGTGCACCTACAAAGTTCATTAATAAAGAAGGTTTTAAGATGGTTATGGTAGGCGCCTCCGTAGCCAGGTGGGAAGGAGCAGGTGCATAGCACACGCTTCTTGATTAGACCGGGGTTCGAGCCCGTCACCACCAAATACGGAGGATGCGGAAAGGTCAGGAAATGACCACCGCATATCCCGGAGCAATATGGCCTTAGTTGCTAATGCTCCTAAAAACCAAATAACTAACAAGATGGTTATGGTTTTAGTACACTAAAATAAAAAAAAGAGAATAAAATGAAAATAAAATCTTCGTTAACAAGATCTAGGGTTTGATGACTACACCAGCCGTCTGAAGGCGCTGATACGCCTTCAGACGGCTGGTGTATTAGTAATGGCCGCAAGGTGCAAGAAAGCCTATGGCTTATGCTGCACCAGCCAAAAAAAAAAAAAAAAACGAATAAAACAATGATATAAAAAACCAAATTAATAATAGAAAAGGAAATTAAACCTATCATGCTATGCGTTTCCCTCACCCGAAGATACTATCCAGATTACCTTTGAATTTCCCCAAACTGTCAGCCTCTACCACCCATGTAGGAAACTTATTCCAGTAATTTGTAACTCGCTGGCTAAAATAAAACTTCCTGCAGTCCAATCTAAACATCTCCACCCGTAACATGAATTATGTCCCCTAGTTCTAGCATCATTTATAATCTTGAAAAAATTTCGTCCTCATTCATTTTACTGATGTCTCTCAGAGCCTTAAACACCTCAATCAAGCCTCCTCTAAAATATCTAGTTTCCAAACTCTGCAACCCACATATTCGAAGTGTTTCTGTTAATGAGTCTTTTGAACTAATTTGAGGAAATGAGAATTTCTCACTTAGCACCACGGTTTTAATTGAAGTCTAGAACAGATAATCGAGTATAACAGTCCTCACATAATAGCATCATAAGTATACACATTTATTCTTAAGGTTGTTGGACTTGGTGCATCATGGCCTCAGTAGACCATGCGCCATAAAAAAACCAAAATCAATTAAACAATCAGTCTCAACGTATTAATATAAACACTTTAGCAAAAAAATTATTATTATTAATTTGATATCCTCGACAAATAATCGTTTAGACAGACTGACGAAAATGGACACTAGATTTGCGCCATTCTGTTTATTAACCAAACAAAATAATCGTAATTAGACATAAAGAATGGTGAAATAAAACAGCAGACAAACCCTGGTTCGCGAGTTTGCACAACCCATAACATTTTTATTTTCCTTTCTAAACTCCTACAAGGGGAGGATCACGTAGCGCTCCTGGCAACATACTACACTTATCAGAAAGCTGCAGATGCTGGAGATAATAGATGACGCCTGGGGAGAGACAGATGTACTCACATAGAAGGCATTAGAAGATAGACGTGAGGGAGATGAGAGACGTAATCAAGAAGAATTTGTGGCATCTCAGGTCAGCCTTTGTAGAATTTCACACAAGCGGCTGCGGATTTATTGCGCATTGCACTTTCGATTTAAGATGGGCTTTCCAGATCACTTTTCTAAATGATAGACCAGAATTCGTCTTTAGTTTAGTAGACTGCCATACCTTTTGGATGTGTTTCTACCAGGACTAAGAATGATAGTGATTAATGCATATGGAGAAGAAAGTCGTTGAATTCTAGCAAAAAGCTAATAAAATATTCGCTCTCATATTGAAGGAATACGAGTTTTAGTTCAGTGTTTATACACGAATGTGCTCTTTAAAGTAGGAGTGCAATCATTTTATTTATTTTTTATATAAATTACATTATGTAATTTATATAAAAAAATCGAATTATAAATTACATGATGTAATTTGTAATTCGAAGTACTGTATAATTTATTTCAAAAATTGCAACAGAATAAATAAAATACAGCGACATACCGCAATACAAACTAAGAGCCAAAATATTGAAATCGTATAACACATATTAGAGCTATTGGTAAGATCCGATGGTAGCTTGTAGGCTTGCTAAAGATATGAGACAGATTGTTGTTATAAATGGTCAGTCTTCTGGTGGACCAATGTAACAAGTCTGGTCACTCAGAGATCGGTGTTGCCTTCCTTTATATTTCTAATTTTCATAAATGGTAGAGTATGACAGCTTTCAAGGGATACTGTCATACCTTCTGATAATTTTAAGGGGGTCAAGAGTGATCAAAATTTCTAGCCAGGCCATGTTGCTTCAAAAAGACTTGGATATATCAGTTTTTTATATATATATATATATATATATATATATATATATATATATATGTGTGTGGTCTGAAAAATGCTAATCAATGTTTAATGATTCTAAATATAAGGTTGTGCACTTAAAAGGAAAATCCTCCTGAAGCTACGGAGGTAAAAACATCTGAAAGTGATTCATGCAATGTAAATTTTCCCTCGTGTTTTTTTCAGGAGGATAGAAAGATACACAGTGTCCTGTCTATGATTTATAGAAACTTTGCTAGTATACAGAAGGACGGCATTATCTCTCTTTAAATGGTGAGACTGCATTTAAAATATTGTATCCAGATCTGGATACCGAAATTTTTGCGTAATTTGCTTTACAGTATCGTAATTGGTTGCTTTATTATAATCCCTAAATAGGCGCCTTTAATTCTGACCATTTGAAATATTCCGAATTGTACCAAATATTAATCGCTCCAAGCAGGGAAATTCATCAGACCAAAAGCACCGGTGGTCATCTATATTCATGAAACTATCAATGGAAAATCTCGAGCTTCGTGTGGCTGCACACTGAAAGCCATAATGACTAGATTATACAAGCTAGCGTACTTTCCTCTCTTATTCTTGATGTTGCTAATGGATGGAGTGATATGGACCTAATAGTGCTCACGTACACACGCACACCTTAATCGACAAGAGATATAACTATACCTCTAATTACGGCAATTAAACTTCCGCCAAGCATCTGTTGGAGAATTCTGGAATGAACGCTGAGCCTTTTGTGAGCTACGAAGCGTGCAAATTCAAGACAATTACCGCGACAAGTGGAGTAGGCACACTCTGAAAGCTACCGTAGCGCCATTTAGTAAAATGACACCAAAAGTCTTAAAATCGCCGCTTCCATTAAGATTTAGAAAGGTCGCCCGTTCGTTTTTAACTTCGAGATAAGTTCCATTCAGACTGCCCTGTTGTTATAGAATTCACTGGGAAATTAGGCGTTTTGTAGTTTTTATAAATTTAAAAAAGCGTCGAATATTCAGTGAACCCCAGAAGTGTTCACTCGCATCTAATGACGTAATTTTAATGTGGGAAAATAGCAAATGAATCTTTTCATGGCATCAAGGATGAATGTCTAAAGGTATTTTAAGGTATGTAATAAAAGAGCTGTTTCTTAGGCTAAATAATATTTTTTATAAGACAAGCCGTTCTAGTACTCAACCTCATTTTTATTTGTTGTGATTTCGGTTCAGAAGCATTGCTGTTCGAATTACAATAAGGAAGACTGACATGCAATAACCAAACTACCACCACGTTTCTTATAACACGCGAGCAAATAAATCTGAGCGTAGCGAAATAGTTTCAGATAATCGAAAATGACAATCTGGCAAACGGATGCGAGGCTATTATTAACACGCTTATTGGGCATGTTATGATGATATGGATAAATGGTTTGTTTCTTGGTGCAACCTATTTTAATCACCATTCGTCAGAAGGCAGTTCTTGTCTTCCCGCATTGGGTGCCTTTGTACACGCGTTTGAGTTTATGGCCATGGTTCAAACCTGTATGACTGTTGTTCATATTGGTTTATTCTCTCGATCCTCTAAACTGTACTGACCTTATGTGGCAGTCTACGAGTATAAACAGAAACTTGACTAATTTCGGCCTTGGAGAACCAGAATTGTTCATAACTTCATGGTAACTGCTTTATTTCAGCCTGATATGGCAGGTGAAGAATTAATATTGGAGTAAAGAATTCAGTAAACTGTGTTACTGTAAGAGCAGATAAAATTTTTGCAGTTAATCTAATTACGTTATTGTTTTCAAATTATGATGAAAATTAAAAAAAAAAAAACGTTTTACTTCTACAAACAATAAATCTAAGTTAGCCTTTATTAGTGGAGTAGGTTGAAAAATCTGTTATTTTAGGGCTATCGAAAAGCTAACTTATATGCCCATATTTATTATGAATATAAAATGCGGTTGTCCTCTGGTCGAGTTGCCTGTTTTGCTGGACAAAAAGCCCGTTTCTTGAGAGGGGATGAATCTTATTATCCAAGCCTGAGACCGACTAGCTCAGCCACAAAGGGAAAAAAGAAATCCCATAAAAAGTTCCTTGCTACAACGCAGAGGGGGTGGGGGGGATTAAGAGAGAAAAAGACATCAGCATCGATTAACTTCATTCGTTTCCCCAATAGACAATAACTCCCAAGTAGTGGTGTCAATTTCGTTATGTTGAAACGTCTGGAATATCTTCGATTTTAGTAAATTTAATTATATGAAAAAAAAAAAAAACATATATACATGATGTATATCCAATTACAGGGCAGCCTACTGATCTCGGTGTGTACTGAGATATCTATGGCAAGAGTGGGCATGGCCTCATTCGATATGGAGCGAGATATATATATATATATATATAATATTGATAAAAATAATTAAGTTACCGAAGACAAAGTAAGGAAACAAAGTATTAAATCAAAAATATTAAACTGTGTTATGGATCCGGTTACTACTAGTTACAGTAGAGAAACCTGGCAAACATAATTAAATATAGACAAATGTTTATATTCAGTGTATAGGGAAGGGATGTCGACCTGTTTAGAAAAAGTACAATTTTTTCAACCTCAGGAATTTTTTTTTTTTGTTTGAAAGGTTGAATATAAATTATATTTGATATAAATATAGTTATTTTGAACAGTGTTGAACGTTTTTGTACTTTTCCTAACAGATTCCGTTCCAAATACACAGTAAGTTAAAGTAATTTTTCTAATGTATCTATTCTTCTGACTTCAAAAAAAAAAAAAAAAAATTTAATTCTTTTCTTTTTGGTCTCTGTCGGGTCGGCTATGATTTATACATTTCGCATGTATACATCATAACAGAAACAGAAACCCTGCTTATTGTTGTGGCTCCTATGGTTTTGGCTACCGACCCTATGAAAAAGTAGTTAAAGCTTTAGGACCCACTACTTTAGGTAACATTGTTATCTTCATTATTATTTCTATTTTTATGTTAATCAATTTATCTCCTTCACCTTACAGGCCTTCTCAATTTTTTAACCTTTCTGCATCACTGAACGTGTTTATTGACAATTTAAAGTTATGCATATGTGTCCCCATATACGTGACTATTGCTTGGTGATTGTCACTATTTTTGAATTTTACACTCCACATTAGCAATTACAGGAGACGTTGAAGATCTTTTATAGTCCGATTTTAGTACTACTCCTGGAATGAGAATACCAACTTTTTGCCAGAATAGTAATCGGAACAATACCCCAAGATTTAGCATTTGCAAAATGCTTAATTTTAGTACGATGTGGCTGAAGACTATATAGATTTTAGTACTATATTACGGAGAATACTATTACTAATTCCTGACTACCTAAATACTTGCCAGTTTTAATGAATTACTGCACTTAATATCCCATAATATTCCATTAAATAGTAAATAAATATTTTCAATTGGTAATGCCCATGGCTGCAAATAAAAAAAAAAAAAAAAGAATATCTAGGGCTCGAATAAATTTATTAAGCACCAAGGTGGTTAATTAAGGAGAATAAGCTATATTATCGCTAACATCATGTAGTTGAATAATTACATAAAATTAAATTTTACTGTTGGGAGGTGAAAACATCGCTAACATCATGTAGCCGAATAAGTGCGTGATGTTAGCGATGTTTTCACCTCCCTGCAGTAAGAGTAAAATTAAATTTTTTGAATTTTATCAAATCAATTAAATCGTTATTGCATATAGGGTGAGTGAGGAGGGGGGGTGTTCGGGTCTGTATTTGTGTGTGTACATCGGTCGATTTGGGTTGGTGAGGGGGGAAAAACCCCCCCTCACGGGACTCGGCCCAAGATCGACTAACTTGGTACTGAAAGAAAAAAACCTCTGGAAACTCGTCCAGTGGGATTCGAACCCAGGTTGCTTTCAATCAGCAAGCGCGCTGCCGCCGAAGGCACTACGCTACCGAGCCCCTTGAATGCTGGCTGTAACTTCGCTTACTTGAAGGCTTTCTATACAGCTACATTACAGATTATGATCACCGAGTTTGCGCAGTTGGGCTAGAAATGTAGTCAGCAGCTCTATGCGCGAGTTATTTATTAGGCAATCCGTATTTAAAGGAAAAAATCAAACATTTATTTCGCGATTATTACTACTAAATCACATAATAATGAAAGAAACTTTTCTACGGAATTCATATTTCTTTAGGGAAAAAAAAAAGTTACAATTTATTAGTCATTCCTCTATGATCCATTATCTATTTCTATAATCATTATCACGGAAAATATCTGTATAGATATTATATATTTTATCAATTAGGTAATGCCCATAATGAATTTAAGGACTTTTTGACATTTCCATCATGTTTCACGAGTAGGTTTAAGTGTAATTGTTGGAAATTCCGATTTTAAGACACGCCAACGATATTTTGAACCTGAGAAGAAATATAAATTTCACGGACACTGCTAAAAAAAATCCTGCACAATTTCCTAGAAAGTTACTGTGAACAGTAACTCTGGAAATTTTTTGACCAAGAAAATACAGCCATGTAAAAAAAGCTCGAGTCCACCTGGACCTAGCGCGAGTATTGCAGGATTAATTTATATAGTAAATTTTAGAGTAGACAAGCATTATGCACACATCAATAAAAGTTCAGTAACACGTTTAAAATTTTTCTTCATTGTGTTTGTAAATGTCAGGTGCCCCTTGTACGTTGGCTCAGTACACTCCTGACCATATGACTAATATTAACCCAAACGCATGTACAGTACTGCTCGACAATGCAGGTGTTCAAATAAATGTAATGATGAACACTTTTCTATGTACTTGGCTTTCAACAGTGAGGGAGCTCGCTTGTGCTCACTTTAGAAACGATATCGCTACTCCACGAGTCGACTTAAAATTGTTAATATCCATCTTTACTGACTATCATTGCTATAAGAGGCACATCCTCTTCTGGCAATGCCAGTCAGTAAAAATGTTAAACACAGAAGCCTCTGTTACAACTTGTTTCAGAGCTGACTGGCCAAATGCAATCTACCACGACAGCTGGTAGTTCAGCAACCTTGTGGCCAAAGGTGAATTTTGTATCTTTGTGAATAGGATCTTTTTACATCATCTGTGTTACTTTTATCCAATGGCGTTTTAAATAGGTATTCATTCTCCAGAAATGTTGTTTCATTATTATTTAATGTTTATTATTTAATTATTTAATTAATTATTATTTATTATTTAATTCATTATTTAATAAAAAATGCCGGCTTAATTTTTAACTTTAGTCCTATGTTATAGGTCTAATGACGTGCTACAATTATTAATATTACCACGAATCTCATAAGCGGAATCTTGGCATAAAGTAGGAAAAAGTAATTTCTTGCTACTTAAATATTTTATTCATCAGAAGTAAAAATTTACATTATGAATAAATTATATTTTGTTTACGACCATATATTCCGCAAGAGAACATTATAAAGTATAAGGGAAGCATTTAAATAACTTTGAATGACAGAAATTTGGTTCATGCAGCACTGAATGCTTAGGCGGAAAAAAAAAATTTCCTTTATGAATAGCTGCTATTCAATTGTCTTCCAATTCTCGTCATCAGGAGATTAAAAAACATTTATTCTATTTCTTTTATCGTAATTCCCTCGGCACCTAGAGGTGCCGAGGAAATTACGACAAACTAACCATTACTGATGAAAGAAAAAGTATATGAGCGTAAAAATTACAATAAAAGGATCGGAAACCTAAAATATACAGACACGGATTCGGTCCCCTAATATTTAATTTCTCTCAAGATAAATTAATTATTCTGAATCGAGTACCTTCATATGTACAAACTATAAATGTTTCGGGAAAAAAGGTCATACGGTTTTCATGTGATGCTAACTAATCAAATAGGTTAGTTAGCATCACGGGTTATATTTGAATTAAACAAAAAAAATTGTTATTTTCCATTTATAAGTACATTGCTCTACCATTAATATCCAGACACCCATCCATAGATGGATAAACAAGTCCTATGCATACAACACGCCACAGAACCTGCTTTAAATATGCACACTGGGCTTCGAACAGACAATTGCAAAAGGGGGTATTGCAATGTGGGCTTCAAGATGACACGTTCAACAAAATTAACAGACTTCTAACGTGGAATGATAGTAGGATGCCACATAAGCAAGCGTTCTGTACGAGACATCACAATCACTCTGGGGATCTACAGGTCAACGGTTAGTGGCATTATATGCAAATGGAACTGAATCTGCCAAAAAAACGGCCTGGTAAACCGCGAAAACTAACAGAACGGCAGAAGAGAATTCTGCACCAAATCGTAATTTGCTATTGTCTGAAGTCACACAAGTTTGTGAGAGTACTGGGACTAATGTCAGCACTAAGGACAAATCCTTGTATGAATTAAAATGGTCGTGCAGCTGTTCAGAAGTCATTGATCACCTCTGCAAAAGGTAGACGCCCATTAACATGGTGTTAGGCGCGCGATTCCAGGACTGTAGAACTGCGGAAAAGAGTCCTATGGAGAGACGAGTCGAGGTTCGCACTCTACCAGTCTGATGGTCGTTCCTGGAGAACAGTTCCTTCCTGATTGTGTCCTCCCAACAATGAAGTTTGGTGGAGGCAGTGTCATGGTATGGGCTCGGGCCCATTAGTCGTTATCGACAAAACCATGAATGCTGTACCATGCAATACCAGGACAATTATGCACTTCCAACATTATGGCAATATTTCGGGGGAGGCCCATACCTGTATTAGCAAGACAACGCGCCATACCATATTGCTGGGGTCGTAACAGTGGGTTGAGGACATGGGTGTGGAAAAGTTGGATTGGGCAACCCATAGTACTGATCTGAACCCTATCGGGCATCTTTGGGATATATTGGATCGTCGCGTACGTGCACGTCTAGATCGCACAAAGAACAAGGCCGAGTGGAGGAACATATCACCTGACATTTATAAAAAGATGGTTGAGAGTATGCGAAGATTGAAGGCCGTCATAAAAAGTGCAAGGTTTCAGCACAAAATATTAAATGACACAATAAAAGCTCTTTTTTTTTTGTCTAAAGGCAGGTGTCTGGATATTAATGGTAGGGTAGTGTACATCTAACGAACGGAGTGACTAACAATCATTTTATAGCCTGTAATCTGAATTTTGATTGTTCAGGATATCCAGACCTTGCTGCGGTGTATTGCTAATAGACAATTTCTGGATTCAATTTTTTCATTTGTTAACCGATAAATAAAATGCTGTTAATTTTTACAGTTTGTATAGAAACAGACTGCATAGGAGTGTATGCAAATATTTAATGGAACTATTGCCTTCACCATGTAACAAATCGACGAATTTTCATATTTGGATCAAGTAGAAAAATTTGACAAGGCAATCTAAATTTCTTCAGAATCGGACTAAAAAATTATGTTTCGTATGTGCAGTTGGATCCTGGAAAAGTCCCTCCTCCCACACGCGAAGATTTAGAAGTATATATAACAAAAAGTAAGCGTGTCTTTCGGATTTTTGGGCAATACTCGAACAGGTATCAATTATCAGCTAAAGGTTTCGGGCAGTATTTCGATTCCTTATCCCGCAGTTTCCCCTTGGAAATTTGGAACAACAGCGACTTTTCTTTCTAAAATTTCAGGACTTATTTTGAATATCCTTAGCGATCTATATACTAGATTTCATGACGATAAGTTAGCCATTCTCCTTTCCCTCACTCGTTAAATAATACTGCTAGACAAATTCCACCTCTTGACCAGCCGTTGCATGGATGGCGCATTGAAATTTTGGTTATTATTTTTCTTAATCAGTAGATTATGCTTAAAATTTAACACATTTAAGCCACTTCTAATAGTAGTACATGTATCATTTCCATCGTTTTTTTTGGCAGGTTCCCCAGAGTTACTCTGTATGCTCCATTTTCCAGATTTAAAAATATGGAAAAATTGGGTGGGGGAGGGGAGAAATATAGAAACCTGTTAGCAGAATTCTTTCATTCAAAAACGTTATGAGATATACATCGGTAAATAAATCAATTTGCAGAATATCTGCTTGTAATTCCTTCACTCCTCTGAAGCTGTCTGTTCACCTCGAAGTACGAATTGAAATGTATATTTATTGCTAGAACTGCATGTTTCTGTTTCCCAACAATTGTCGAATAAATTGAAAGCGGTATCTCACTGCAGTTATAATAATCGCTTTGCTTAAAAGGTATTTAAAGTCTTGAAAATAATGTACTGAATGAGCAGATAAACATAGCTGTTCTTGGTCTCTTTAATAAAGGCACGATTTATAAGCTCAGTTGCGCTGCGAACATCATAGTCATACCACATCATTTATGAAAGTGGACGGGGACTTCCTTGTGCAGAAAAATTCTGTACCAGGTACATAATGTGTCCTTGCCGCTAGCATATTTAACGTGTTTTACATTTGTCATCGGCAGGCGTTAAAAACGTTTTAATTTTCAGATATCAATAAATAAAACAATGTTTTTATTTTATTAATAATAATTACATATCGGTTACTGATAGTATTGGTCTGTGATGACTAAAGTAGGATATATAAATTTTAGTTCATGGCTAAGTATTCATCGAAAGATCTGATGACATGTCCAAGTTGAAGAATGTTTTCATAAAAGTGCACAACTGTTTTCCAGCCTCAGAGTTTAATTGTAAAGAAAAAAAAAAAAAAATTACATTCAATCTGAAAACACCAGATGCGTTTTCGAATTAACGCATTTCCCGGTTTCCAAAAGTTTTTTTGTATCTTAAAACCTTAATATTTCTGTTTCTAAATTCCATAGCTTTCCAACGATATGCTATACGTGCGCATTATCCCGTTTATTAGGTGAGAAAATTTCCTTGATCACATGTACATATTTTCCACTATCCTGGAAAAACTACTGCAATTTTCAGAGGTTTGAAAGGTTTTTTTTCTAGCATAGAGCTAAGATGAAGCTCCGTCCAAAATTTCATTAAATTTGGTCCAGTAGAAGATAAATTAAACTTCAATAAATTTTTGTAACGCTTTTCCGTTACGGAATTTTTGGAATAACGCCAGTAAAAGTGTTTTTTAACGTCAAAACCTTGAATAATTCACGGGCCATTAGCAATTCCTCCAATCAACCACCAACTGAATTTGAAGTAGAGTCGTGAGTGGTGACAACATTTCCTGTTAAAATATTATAACTTGTAAAAAAAAAATTAAACAATAAATAAATAAAAGGTTAACTGCAGGATGGAAGCCTCCTCAACGATTCAAATTGAGGGAAATGGACCCTAATCTGCCACGCTGGTCCAGTGCGAGTTGGCAGAATTGTTTATTAAAGAATTACTCAGTCTGCTAATAATTTGTCTGCCGCTTCTTTGAACAAATGTAAACTACCAATTTCCACAACAGTGTGAGGAAGTTTATCCAACCATCAATTACTATTTGACTGAATGCAGATTTTTTTCACATCTATTCTGCCACCATCCTCTTCCAATTTATGCTCCCCTTGTTTATTTCATCCAAAAGTGGGAAAATGGCTTCAGAAATTTGGTACTTAATCTTTTGAAAGTCTTGTACACTTCAGTTAGGTCCGTTAACGAATAAATACATTTGTTTATCTTTATACCAGAAAATACATTTAAGGAAAAAAAGAGGTTATATAGCAAGCAAGCTACCGAGATCCCAATATGAAACCTTATAATTCTGATTATAATTAATTATTCTTAAATCGATGTCTAAGTAAAATAGAGCAGAAATTGCGACGTCCGTGTATTATAAAACTGCAATAAAATTTATTTATACAGATTAATTCTTTTGAAATAATATTCATTAGAACGAAATTTCGGTACAGCTTAACGATGCGTTCATCCTCAAGAACTTCATCTGTTTTCGTTTCCTCCAGTGAAAAACTTGGGGTTTATGCTCACTTTAGAAACGACATTGTTATCCATCCACGAGTCGAACTGAAATTTAATAGTTTTCAACAGAACAGCATCGCTAAAAGTGGTGAATCCTACATTCATTAAAATTTAAGATAATGCTCTGACATGATTTAGAGCTGACTCGGTTGTCATCAGACCTTTTTCAACTCTATAAATAAATCACATTATAATTTATAAAACAAAAAACCTGATTTGCTGTAAATTATTTTAGTTCGGTGGTTATTCATAAAAGAAAGAAAAATATGCATTTAGTTCTGCTTCTAGTGAACATACATAAATCTGTGTGTGTATATATGGGAGGGAAGGGGGCTTCCGAGTTAGTTTGATGCTGTGTCTTTTCTTTCGTGGGAATTATCCATTAAGATTATAATTTTCATTGCTAACAATAACAACAATTTTGGTAAATAATGTCTTCCTTTCAGCTGAATAATGGGCTCTTTTCATTGATATAAAATAATATACCTGGTTTTTATGAGATAGTAGAGACCGTCAACCCGGAGCAGAAACCCACATAACGAAGTTAAAAAAAAATCTAGTCAAACAGTGGCGCGGGACGAACTGGTCAATATTCACACTCGGAAGATTGTGAAAAGAATTTTCGCAGAAACCTTATGTGTCACCAAGCTTTTCTCAGGTAACCTATTTGTGCAATGAAAAAAATGTCCTGATAATAGGATGGCAGGATCTTCTTTTTCCCGGCTTTGTATGCTTAGTAAAACTGAGAAATCACCGGGCGAACATCTCGCGCCTTACCCTGAAGGATGGAATGCGTAGGTAGATGCGAACGACAACTGTGTCGTTCAGAAATTCCCATTTTTCCTGACAATTGTTATTAGAAATCCTAGTTCTCCTGATTAAGGCAATGTATTTGTCAATTCTCTTTCATTTCTAAAATTTCGCACAGTTGTTAAAGGTTTTTGCACGGTTGTGGTGGATGCTTAGACAACAGTTTCATAGATTTCAAAAAAAAAAATGTATTTGACAGTTCAAGGACCGATAGCGAGGAGACGTATCATTAAATGGGTAGAATCCAAAGGAATTCGGCGGTCAAAGGTCAGAGCTTAATTGCAGGAAGAGGAGAGTTTGATATATAAATATTATACAGTCCCTCAATACTACTTGACTTTACGGTGGACTCAGGTATTTATTCAGCTCTGTTAATTGGAGTTTTTATTATATTTTATTTAATATTAACGCATTGTGGGAGGCCATAAACACATTCACTCCGTTTAGAAATTCTGCAAAGGAAAGATGCCAAAATATGGGAGGGGGAAAAGGAAATCCTACTCATATCCTACCAGAGGGTAAATTTGATAGGTCCCTTAAAATATCAAAGAGATGGTACAATCCAGTCGAAATGGTGGTCTAGTATAAGAATGGCATACAAATATTTTGCAATGAGCTTTTCTATTGAAATCATTGGTACCGTTGGGGAATATTATGGCGGTCGAGGTGAATTGCTGTAACACAAATGATATTAGAGAAGCGCCTATTAAAAAGCTGCTGAGGAGTGTAAAACACAGGAGCTATCCGTTAACATACTAATGGTTTGATGCTTCTTCGGTATAATTTTACAAATTATACCGAAGAAGCATCCAACCATTAGTATGTTAATGAAACCATCATTAGGTTAATGGGTTATTATTTCCATGCATTGGAGTAGTGCCAGTTCTCCGCAATCCATAAAGGAGGAGCGAAAGAAGTGATGGTCAATTATAGGACTGGTGATTTACTTCTGAGGTCCGTGTGATTATAGAATCTATGGTTAAAGATGCAACATAGAACCATCTCGACATGAATGATATCCTTGTAAACAAAATGCAAAATACTTTGAAGGGAGATCTTGCTAAATAAATCTGTAAAATTACAAGACGAGGTTATAAACCAGCTGGATAAAAGAAACAACTTTGACTTTACAAATCTGGATTTGGTGTGCAAAACTTAAAGACCAGCACTCTTTCTAAAGGTTACAACCACAAAATCTTTACTGAGGAGAGTAGATTCTGGCGAGAGGTTGGCACACAGTATCACTGAAAAGGGATCGATATGGCGGTCGTACAGAACTCCAGATACTGGAAAGCGGTACTGTACTGAGGTAATCCTTCCCCTTGTGCGTCTGTTCCGAGGTGCCATTGGCCCCGAGTTCGTGTTTATGGATGATAACGCTACACCCCATCGCACTGTAGCTGTTGATATACTTTTGGAAAGTGAGGACATTGTTCGTATGGATTAGCCTGCCTGTTAATATCGATCTAAATCCCATCGAAGACATATGGGACCCCTAGCGGCACATCTACACCCACCACAAAATGGACGGTGTTACTGCAATAACTTATCAACAACGTTGTTCTAAGTATGGACAGGCGGTTAAAAGCCTGCATCGACATTAGGGGTGGCCATATCTCCTACTGAGGACCACCTCTTCCCTTTGTTCCATCTTTGGCAGTGATGCATCTGTATATTGTAATAGTAGAGGCATGTGGTGCAAGCTTACGTAGCATCAGCCGAAAAAAAAAAAAAAATCACACACCCATTCCCTCTAAACGTTTTGCCATCAACTTCCACAACAACAGATGTAAATTTGTTTCAGCAATCAACTACTAGCTGGCTAAAGGCAAATTTCCGCACATCTCTTCTATACCTGTCTTTCCTCAATTTGAATTTATGCCCCCCCCCCTCAGGTTCGTAATTGCAGCAAGAGAAAGAATCCCATCAGAATTGAGCCTGCTCAACCAAATCAAGGCTTTATACACCTCAATCAGATCACGTCGAAGGAGGTGTACTTAGTCTCCAGACGCTGCAATTTGCAGAACTCGAGATTTTTTCTTTGTTAAGACCACCCCTTCGTTTCCCTTCTCTGTACTCGCTCAAGCAAATCTACATCCTCTCTAAAATGAGTCCTCCAGACCTATACGCAGTACTGAAGGCGTGGCCTAACCATTGCCTCATACAAAGGGATAATTACCTCATTTATCTACTAGCAAAATTCCTATATATCATTGACAATGTCCCATGACCTGCACCACTGAAAATTTCATATCTGACTGCACAATTACACCCATATCTTTTTCATTTTCTACCACCCAGTTGGTACGTTTCTCTGGAGTTATTCTACCCGTATGCAGTACTTTGCATTTGTCAATGTTAAACTTCAGTTGCCACTTCTCAGCCCATCTGTTCAACTTTTCTAGATGATGCTGCTGCAGCAGCACGCTG
This sequence comes from Mastigoproctus giganteus, assembly GCF_048544385.1. NCBI lineage: Eukaryota > Metazoa > Arthropoda > Arachnida > Uropygi > Thelyphonidae > Mastigoproctus > Mastigoproctus giganteus. The sequence continues at coordinate 143,091,089 of NC_143577.1, forward strand.
CCAACCTTTGAATCATTTGCAAACTTCGACATTAAGCTTGATATACCTTCATAAATAGGTATTCTTCAGAGCGGGCTGCAGTAAAAAGTGATGCCTCTTATTATGTTCTCTTTCTAAATAATATTGATAACTGAATAGAGGGGAAGCTGTTAAAAGTTGGGAAGGTAGTTAATTGTCAAAACGAAGCTGTGCAGTTTACCGTATATTCAGGAAGAGAAGTTGAGAATTGCAATAGAAAAAGACACGAAATTCAACATGCAGTGTAAGCAGCCTGTAAGACACGTCCATGATGGTCTATATGAATTTTTGATAGATGTGAGTATCTCCTCACATCCAGGATTCAAGTTTGTAAATGTCGCCTTAAGAGCCAATCTCAGGTCACTTCTGTGTATGATTTAATTTAAAGTAAAAATCTTTCGGTTAGCTTTGTTTTGTTGTACCTTTGAATTCTATCGCGATTAATATTATATTTTAATAAGTTGTAAAAGGAGTAGTACCTTTAAAATATATAAATTGCAGTAAAGGAATGATATTTCATTCGAAACGGACCCTTTTCTTTATAATTTTACTTCTTGCTGTCTCTTTTATCCCTCCAGCGACGACAGGCTTGCTCTCATGCTCACTTCAGGAACGGCATCGTTATCCACGAGTCTACCTAAAATTACTAGTATCGTTTTTAATCGAATAGCATCTCGAAACTCAGCGAATCCGTTGCTCATTAAGAAAGAGAAGGCATGCTCTGGCCCATCAACAAAGAGTAGATAACTTCAAATTATTAATCTTGTATCGAATACAAACGAGCAGCCAAGCTGTGTGTGTTAAATAGTACGAAAAAGAAAATTATAACGCTGGGAAGCTTTTATTTATCAGAATTGTAAAACGAGTTATTTTATTCATTTATTTTTTAACCCAATAATTGTGGGCTGCAGTTTGTTCTTTTTTCTCTCACCTGTATACTAGGTTTTTAATTACCTTTATGCAAGATCCTATTTAACTGTTTCATCGTGATAATGGCGTGTTTCTTATCATGTTTTAAGTAAATTGCCAAGTTTAGAGAACATAAAACTATAGTTTCAACAACAGTTTACCTTACATGACTCATCAGTTCTTTTTCAGGAATTTATAGTGATTAATTTGAAAAAATACAACCCAATAGCTTCGTTGGGCGTAGCTCCAGCAAATGGATGATGTTTTGTTTGTCTCCTCCCCACCCACAACAGGTGCTATAATAATCTTGTGTAGTTCAACGAATTCCCACCATCCAGATCTTTCATCCAAAAATAAGTTTGAGCATGACCAATCCCCACCTTTCGTGGACATCAAATGACAATGGAAAAATTTAAGCCTTCGGCCCTCTCCACTGATTCTGTACTAAATGCAATCTTCAGGACTTCCATTTCTACTCTCCGCCTCACAATTTAGTTAACAGAAAAATTTTAATGTCCGGCACATTATTTTAACCCTTTTTTATTTCGGTTGAATAGGTGAAAATAATATCTAAATCTGTTGTTTCTTTGCAATCTATCCGTTCACAAAACTGGTACAATTAACACTTTTCTTATATTGATCGGTATGTAGTATTTTGCTATTTTTTGCCTTTCTTCCCTTGCTTTACTATTGGCCATTTTGTAGTATAAACGGGAAATATATTATTTTAAAAGATGGTTAGTACTATAGACGACTCAATAGCAGAATGCAAAAAAATTAATAAAATCACGTGTCAGTGCCTAAACAGGATAATAAGAAACTAAAAGTAAAACGTGAATGGATACCTGTGTAGACTTAAAAAAAAAAAGTAGTAAATATTATACAATTGTAATTAAAGTAAATTTCCAACAAGTGTCTACAAAGTTACACAATTGGCAGAGTATCTGTATGGAATGTTGTTGAGGAGAGTATCCAGGTAAGAGTCTGTTAATGAGATAGAAGTGCAATTTTTTTTTTCAATAGTTCTGATATTTTAATGACTAACAGTTGTCATAGGAACACGACCAGTTTCAGTTGTTCATGCTGTGCGTTTTGTCTTTCAGCTGCTGCAATTAATAACCCATCGTGCCAGGAATCGACATAGGTTGGTGGTGGAAGTGTGAGGAGAGTTTTCGTGACAAAAGAAATGGTGTATGTTAGTGGTGGATCAACATCTGGATGCCCAGCGACCTTGAACGTTGTTTTGAAACAGGTGCGTTCCTTCATGCGGTAATAGTTACTCTTGTTATAATGTCCCAAGTCACACATCATTCGAGAATAGTTGAAGAAACAGGAGGGTGACTTTACCATCCGATCTCAACCCGATCGAGCATCTGTGGGATCAGTCAATGTAATTTTAAGGCGAATGCACTTGAGTTTTCATTTCTTTTGAAACTCTTTTGCCACATCGTGGAGTCCAAGCCCCCCCCCCCCCCCCCAACGCATTGAGGGCCAAAAAAAACAAAAGGATGCAACTCCCTGTTAGGTGGGTGTATGTAATAAACTGACCAATAATTGTGTTTTGTCTTATTGTATATTAATAGTTAGCTGGAATGTAATAATTATTTATTCTATATGCAATTTTTTGTTTATACTTGGGGAAGAAAAGTTATTATATTCTATTAATTTGTGCTCTGGCTGCACATATGTAGCACTCAAATCAATCATAGGCTGTGTACAACCTGCATAATATTATACTTTTCTTACCATTAATATAAATTTACTTCTAAAACATAACTTTCAAAAATAAAAAAAGAACTCTGAACCTCCCAGAAATTGCCGAATTTCATTTTTAAGCTGAAAAGGAAGCTAAGTAGCTTTCCCGACGGAATTTAAGTTATCTGCTGTTTTAATAACTACTAATCTTATTTTTCACTATGAGTTGGCATCTGATAGACGCCACTTTTTTTAAAATTTTGTAAATTAAACTAAATCTACCCGACGGCCTCCGTAGCCGAGTGGGCAGGAGCGGGTGTGCAGTAGCACACGCTCTTTGAGTAGACCGGGGTTCAAGCCCCTGACTGCTGAATACGGTCGATCTGCCAACCCGCACTGGACCAGCGTGGCAGTTTATGGTCCATTTCCCTCAACATGAATTGTTGAGGAGGCTTCCATCCTGCAGTGGGTTGATAATGGCTGCACTTTACTTTTTTACTTTTACCCGCGTACTTTTTGCCAACCAATATTATCAAATTGACTATAGAGTATATGGTGCATCACGAGACATTAAAATGGCTATTAACTGTTTTTGTCGCAATTTCTTCAGCTGATAGAGATACTCAAGTTATGCTATTAACAATGGTCATACAATTTGTTCACTTACAAGCATGCCAGACAATTCTAGTCATAAAATGTATAAAACTCTTCTTCGGACTTCTCAAACTGTGTAACTATATGGGTACAATCTTGCAACTCCTTTGTAGAGGTCAGTTTCAGAGACTGGAGGAATTTACTCTTAAAGGTCCCATCAATCGAGGCTATATGTAGCCGATCCCAAGCGGAAAGAACACGTTTAGCGCTTCTGCATTCATTAAACACAAAGCATTTTGTGAGAGGGGTTTCTAAGACCTCTTTTTAATCCTTATGTATAGTACCTTGCTGGTTAAATGGGAGGAATCGTTATTGGTCTTTGTTGGATTGGATCTTTTTTTTTACATAAAATCGATTACTCCAGTTTTATATTGATAATGAATGCCATTAAAGGAGCGGGCTACTGCGTTTTAATATGTTTTCAAAAAGAAATAATTTCATGTCTGTTGGATTATATATTCTGAAGAAATTGATTGCATTTTTTGAAACTTATCTTCGCTACTACTCACAACAAAAAATGTTCTATCAGATATTTTTATTCATTTCGCAATCTTCTTGGATTTATAAGACTTTTTTATTCGTTTGCTCTGGCATCCAAAGAGATATAACATCCCTTTAGACGTCAGCGCAAAACGAAATTATATCAAACTTTATTCATTCATTTTAATTTGAAAAATAAAAATGATTTTTTGTTACTACATGTGAGGCTGTAGAAAAATTTACGAAAATAATTTAATATCAACCGTTGATATCATTTTCACTTTATAATGTAAAAACATGCAAGCTTTTCTATAATTATAAGCAAACTTTGCTGATTTATTTTGATGATCAGACTGGAAGTGTACCATTTCACATGCATTGATTGAGCCAAATAAGTAGTTTCTTTACACTGTACGGCTAGCTAATACTAATTTTCAATTGAAACTTTCTTGTTATAATAAGTCATAAGCAGTAAGAGAACACTTGCTAAAGAATGGTGGCCGTTTTCAACGGAAATCGATATTTCTTAAAAATTATCATTGAGCTCTTTAATATCGGTGCGAAGACTTTGTTGTTGTTATCAGCAATGATTCAAAAATAGTGGTTACACTCGTTACAATGGAAGGATCTTTTAAAAAGAAGTCTTTCTCAGTTAATATGTTATTATGATTGATGATTTTTTCCCACCAAGTCGCGAAGGCCTCAACACCTTTGAAATCGATTGTGAATAATGCTGCGTTATTTCTAGGCAAAACGATAGAAGAAAGTAAAGCTTATTGAGAATCAGTCGTAAAAAGAAATTACTCCTTATAATCCCTTTAAAACTAAACAAGTTCTCCAACTACGCTGATTGGTCGTTGTGTAACGCCATTTCCTTAATTCGAAAATATACTTCCAGTCGTGTTGCTTTATGGAGAAAATTAATATCTTTTCTAGAAAATACTGTATATCCGCTATTTAAGATGTGGTATGATCATAGATTTGTACAGTGGCAAAATTGCTGTATATCACTAAGAAAGCTTCATTCCTCCAAGTTTTCAAGTAGAGTAACTCAGATCATTCGATCTGAGTTACTTCAGTTGATATGCTCTCGAATTAAGACTAGTTTTGAATTTTATCTAAGTCCTGTTGCTGTAGCATATGGTTCTTAATATCATTAAAGAAAATTAGACATAATACGTGCCCCTAAAGCAGAGACACTGGTCTGCTGGAAGTATTTCCCAATTATAATTTCTTTGTTGTCTTCTGCTATCTCATAATACATTATTACTAGATTAGTTAGGCAAGGTAATAACTAAATTATTATAGCCAGGTGGGAAGGAGCAGCAGTGCGTAGCATAGCACACGCTTCGAGCCCGTCACCACCAAATACGGAAACGTCAGAGGGGTATGACCACCGCATATCCCGGAGCAATATGGCCTTAGTTGCTAATGCTCCCAAATAACAACATAGCATTTGTGTTGAGATCACCTGTGTGGCTTAGTCATTGTGCCACAGAAATAAATCAGACTTACAGTCCATAATTTTTCAGATTACTTTTATAGTATGACAAGGGTATTTCTGCGCTTCACCCGAGTCTTTGGATTCGTTCGTATAACCGGATTTACCTGTATTTTCTTCATTTATGAATATAATTTCTTTATTAGAGATTTTTTTTATCTGCACCTAATGTAGAAAGAATTTTGTCAAATCCTTAGCTTAAAACAAGTTTATACTTTTTGTATTGATCATGGCCTCTAAATAATTCATAGATATCCCAAAGTGTGTTATTTTCTAAAGGTATGAAAGAGTGGCTTTAAAATCAAATTCAATGGATTGCTCAATGTAATCTTGTATCTATTTCATGACCAAGTGATCTCGCTAGTTGCATAGCTGATAATCACATTCATTAGTTCGCTGTATTCTTTCTGTCATACCCAGACTAACTGTTGTGCTATTAATGACTCGAAATTCCCTAGAAAAAGATGTACGCAGAATTGTACAATATCATCGCGTGAGCAGGCCGATTTATTTTAGTCTGGTAATCTCGTTTTAAAAGACTTTCTTCACAAATACATATTTACAGCACGACATCTGGTTTAATAAGAGTATCCACTGTCTTGACGTTCACTGAAAATTAATGGCGTGATCTCTTTGCCAGTATAGATGAAAATATCTGGAACAAAAGAAAGAAAAATAATTAATATATACATGAAGCAAGAGAGACTAGCCGAGTGGTGTTACCACTTTAGTTTTTATTTGTCAGATCAAATTCGTCCAATGTCGTTTGTGTGTTTTTTAATATACATTATTTAATTCTACAGTTGTGACATTGAGTTAAATAAACGACTTGATTTATGATTTTGTTTTCTTGTGCTGATTCGTAGTAAAATTCAGATTTAATGCAAGTAAATGAAGAAATTGAATTTTATGAGAAAATAGGCACACTTCACAACATGCGTAACCTGACTTTCAATTCTAAAAATCGTTGCTGTCAAAAGCTGAAATATTTGAGGAAAAGACAAAAACGATCAATCAGTTTAGCCAAGAAAAGTGCGATATTTATCTTGGATGTTTATATAAACAGAGTGATATACTAGTTTAGTATATTCACTTAATGGGGCCTAGTGAGCAAAAGTTCTGACTAGCGGAGTGCAAAACCAATTCGCACAATCCTGACTTAGAACCCTGCCATCCTTGGTACCGTGGACACTTTGATGCCAACTTCCCCCTACTCTATATTTACGTAAGAATACGTTTCGAAATGTACCTTAACTATGTCACTCGAACTTCAAATTAGGTTTTCATTCTCAGTTGTGACGTAGCTCCAGCAGATGGATGATGTTTTGTTTGCCTCCCCCCCTCAATAAGTATTATAATAATCTCCTGCACTTCAACGAATTCCCAGTTGTTAATAGCGTGAGCTATGCGAATGCATTATAGAGAGAACATATTCATCATACGAGTTAGTGGAAATGAAATAAATCTTTTCCAAACTGTTCTCCAGTGGACGATCCCATTAAGCACTGCCTTCGAACAATATACAGTATTTATCAGTTTTCTTACTCCTAGCTACACTAAATGAGCAATGATAATGTCTGACGCTTAAAGTGCGGTACGCCCAATATCTCTAACAGAGGCACAACTTGATCACTTATACTGAATCTAATTCACACACTTTTGCTAATATTAACCGCCGTACTGCACATGGGTAGCAGTAACCCTACAGTAACTTTCCAACTGTGTGGTATAACATTCAGGGTAATGGAGAATGAAAAACGCATGGAGGTGATTGTGCAATCAGATATATTTTCAGAGAAGCTCGCGAGGGTCTTATCGGTGTTATACAGGAACAAGAAAGTGATTATTCCTTTGGATAAGGCCACATCTTAAGTGCTGCATACAGGTCTGGAGGTCTTATTTTAGGAAGGATGTAGAGTTGCTGAAACGAGTACAGAGATTGGTGATGGGTGCTCTTACCAAGAAAGGCTTAAATTTTGAAAATTGCAGCGTCGCGTCTAGGCACCTGCGAGGTGATCTCATAGGCTTTGAATGGTTTGAGCAAGCTCAATGCCAATGGAATTCTTCCTCATGGTTCATATTACGCATAAGTTCAAAGTGAGGAAAGACAGGTGTGGAAATTTGCCTTTAGCCAGCGAGTGGTTGATTGCTGGAACAAACTTCCATCTGCTGCTGCGGAAGTTGACAGCAAGGATGAATGGGAAGATTTTATTTTTTGGCCGATGCTTTATAAAGCTTGCTTTCCTGCATCATATGGCACTACTAATGTCAGTTTATGAAATCAATTGTAACATGATACGGCCTCGGGCCACCTGATTTTTCGACGCTTATTATTCTAATGTAAATTCCAGCATCCAAGTTAAAAAAATAATAATCCTCCACTTGCACCAGAATATTTTGTTAAAATTAATTCCTAATATAAGGAATTAAAAAACATTCTGGTTTTTAAATACAGATCGGCGAACTTATACAAATTTTAGATAACTGTACCAAATCTGTTCGAATAGATAAATATATATTTGGAACATTCATCAGATAGAGTTTGGTACAAATGGTAATATACGTCAGTTCTCACTGAATTAGTTTATTTGGTGGGTCGATTAACTTGGGCTTCTTTAAAATTTTCTTTTTTTCTGTCACATGCATACCTTTTCGAACACTAACAATAGCCTATCATTACTGCTTGTAGATCACAGTCTGTGATCTGCACGCTAACTGTTAAATCAATTGATTTGGAAAAACAGGTCTGTGACAGTTTTAAAAATCATTAAGAAGGTAACATATACCGCGCGACTACGTGAAAAATAGCACAACGAATATGTTCAATAAACTAGAATGATGAATGTGGGGAACGATAACGTTAGTTAATGTATGTAGTACGTTACAAAATAGAAACGGCGTTTCTGCGCGAACATTTCGTTTTGTGCATCCACCATATTGTCCGTTCGTAATATTTATGAATGATCTATCTTTGAGCATTACTCGCACTGCCACCAATTGTCTTACTTATGAAGCTATGTGCTGATAACAATTCAAGATGATGTCGAAAATCTTCAACTAGGCAGCTGCTAGCGCTCTTAATCAGCTAAAAAACTAACTTAACAAGACATCATAAGACAGAAATCTATTAAATATGACCAGACAAACTCCATAATCTACAGGAGTTACAAATCAGTACTTTTTTTTTTTTTTATATTCAATAAACATAGCAACGCAATAATTGGAAAAGCCAGTAAGCAAATTTGGTTTATAAAAGGAAACATTATATTGGATCACAGTATATATTTTATATACTGTAATCAAAAATTTACCACAATGCTTTTCAAGATGACAATACTGCCCTTTCTCGAATATACATTGTCCGATGGGAAGACGCATATTCGAGAAAAATTCATCAGCATTCTGACACTAAACAGATTGAGGGTGTGCAGAAAGATTTTGTAAGCTACCTCTCCAACAGAAATCCACTGGAGTACACACTATTAGATTACTCTCAGCAACAAGACCGATATTAAACTGCTTTGCTAAATAATGCCAGGTCTTCCGAACATCTAGAAAGGATAACCATAATAGCCCAGTAGCAGCAGTCCGTAAAATAGATATCTTCAAGAATCAGCAGCATCATTAACTGACTCTATATTGCAAATAGGACTGCCACGAGTACGCAGGTTTTTGCTATTAATAAAACAAATACTATACAACACTTCATAATACAAATTAATGAATTCGCATTAATCCACAAAAGTTATATATTTATACTGCAAATTGCTTTAATTTCTCCAGGTCCTTTAGTCCAGAAGCCTTTTTCCATTTAATTTCAGATCTGTCTATAAAGCTAAACAAGCAACAAAAACTTTGTTGATGAAAACACGCGGATCTACCACCAGCCTTTATCTCTCCGCTATTCATTATTTTTTTTTCTTCGTGCCGTCATTAGGAACGACAAACGTCCAAATGGGACTCGGAGAACACGTGGAAGGAATGGAGAGAAAAATTGCTAAAGTCCCTTGTGGTAGAAAAGTAAATTTCCTATTCTTTCCTCACAAAGTAACTGTCCTTGTCTTCAGAGAAGTTTTTTTTTTTTTATTTATTTCAATTACGATCACTAATGGAGAATGGCGCGAAAAAAGGAAGAGAGAAAACAGCAAAGTTGTTAAAAAATCAGTTGAATCTATTTCTCTTTATAGGGGAAAATGAAAGGAATTTGTGGTTAAATAAGTTAATTATTTCCTTAGTGTACATTTAAGGCAACGCCGCAGTGGTGCTGATCCCGCAGTGGGACGCCGGCAGCTCTGTAGCAATGTAATTGCCTCACAAACAGAGAGGTTGTCGGTGAAGATTGAATGTATTGCGCGGCGGTTTTATTTTTGTTCGGCTTGCAGTGTTGGAGTTCCTTAAGCTGATCTTAGAGCATCTTTCGCTACATCTCGCGAGACACGCTTGGAAGAAAAAACTCGATTAATAATTGTTGCTAAAATTCAATGATTTCTGGATAAGAACGTGACAGCAGAGGAACATTTGTAGTTGTAAATCAAAGGTCTTTGGAGAAGGGAGAGTGGCGGCAAGAGATAGAAGGGCGACTGCGCCTCAGAAGAAAAGGAAAATAATATAAATAAAACAAAAAACTGCGTGTGTACCCTGTACGCACGAAAGATGCTTTATTTTATATGAAAACATCCTTCGCTTGGACGAGTTTAAAGGGTTTTAGGAATGAAATCTGAATCCGAACACGTTTAACATTTTAAAGAATTTAAACGATCAAAAACATAACATAAAGAACAAAAGTTATGAACGATATAACGTCTTGTTTTCTGCTCACGTCCGCTACCAAATCAACATTAGTGACTGAGTTGTCGTGATTTCCGTCACCAAGTGGTTTTACTTCAGTCCGAAAATTTTAGTAGGAGCAGCTATTCACATCTAAAATAAGAGAGCTGAGATCAGAAGCAAATAGTGCAGCGCTAAGTGTAATCTGTGGAGGACGAGTTCAGTTGATTGCTGTAAAATAATTCGCAAATGCATTCATACTGCTCACCCCTATATGCTTTACTATGTGAAAAGCATATGAAGCCACTGAGTTCACAAGAGGCTACATTGGAAACATGCTTCCACTGCAGGGAACGATTACAGCTACATCCTGAAACGAATCTTTCCTGCTATGGCGTATAACTGCACTCGAGATAATGCTCAATTCTTTTATCCGTTCATGTTTTACATGTAACTACGCTATCTCTTAAAATGTTTTCATGTTGTTCTTGTCTGCTGTGGGTTGTAGTAGTAGCAGATGTTTATGCATGTTATCATGAAAACCCCATAGCATCTCGCTGTAAAACAGTTATTGTATTTGTCCTTTGTATAAGAACAATATGTGCTGGAACCTAGAGATTTAAGCTATATACAGGATGTCTCAAAAATATTGTACAAACGTTTAGGGGAGGTAGGTAACATCTAAAGGAATGTGAATCGCATAGGAACCCATAACCGGAAACGTCACCGTAAGTCGGTACACAGCGCTGTTCATTAGTTCGCGAGAGGGAAAATTTCTGGTTTACTCATTCAAGCAGTAGTCGCCGCACGAAGAGCATGCATCGATATACGAACTGTGAGCTAGCAGACATGCACCTAGTGTATGGATTAGAAGAGGGCAATGGACGAGCCGCTCAACGAATTTATGGAGAATGCTTCCTAGACAGACATGTACCGGACCACCGTTTGTTTGCGCGTGTGCATCAAAATTTGTGCGATTATGGGTCATTTAGAGGTAACAGGAGTAGTGCGGGCAGACCACGTTCGACCCGAACTCCCGCCATGGAAGAAAGTGTGTTGAATGCCGTCCAGAATAATCCTACTATCAGCACACGTGCCGTTGCCTCAGGAGTGTCGCGTTGCAGTGTACGACGATTCCTTACATCCCTTTCATCTCCAAAGGGTTCAGTTACTGCTCCCCCAAGGTCATCCTGCACGTGTGGCTTTTGCGCAGTAGTTTCTCCAAGAAAGTGTTCAACAAGATTTGAATTTTCCAGCCAATGTTTTGGTCACGGATGAGGCTTATTCAATCAGCACAATGCTAATGTGTGTGAAGCCCATGCGGCACAACATCGCTTCGCAATAAATGTGTGGCCAGGTATGGTCGGTGACTGCTTAGTCGGCCCATACCTGTTACCATCCCGCATGAACTCCGCTAAATATCGGATCTTTCTTGAACAAGTTCTACCAGGGTTACTTGACGATGTTCCAGCAAATGTGAGACGCAACATTTGGTTTCAACATGACGGGGCGCCTGCTCATGACCATTTGGACAGGCGTTTTGGGCGTCGATGGACCCGTTGCCTGGCCCCCACGCTCACCTGATTTATCGAGCTCTGATTCCTTTCTGTGGGGGCCCTCAAATATATCGTGTATGAATCGCCTGTGGAGACGGAAATGGATTTCGTCTGCGCTGCTGCTATTGTATCTATAAACAAAACAACAGAAGTATCAAATTATTGTGTGGTCACCCCAATCGCCTGACTTTATCCAATAGAGCTTTTGTGGGATATCTAGAACGCCAAGTCCGTGAAGTCTGCCCAACTTCAAAAAAACTATGCAGATCGTGTAGAATAATGTTAGTCAAGGCGCTACTGTAAAATTAATCGCCAGAATGTCATATCTCTGTAAGGCAGTGATAAAACATCGTGGAAGATATTTTGGTAAAAATCAGCGTAGTTGTTAATATTAATTATTTCGATGCTTAATAAAAAAAAATCTTAAAATACTTTGTAGTGTTTTTTTTTATATATATATAAACCAAACTTTTATGGGGAGCGTACATACATTCTCTCTTTGTACTCTGGGATGGCCGCATAGTGGTCAAAGGAGTTCACACAGTAGAGACTACAAGAATATTGCCATATTTTGGCATCACGTATTTCAACATGCAAGTTCAAAGCTTTCTACTTGACTACGATCTGCATTGTAGACGGATGCTGTTTTTCAAAAACATTCACTGGACAATTGAAAATTAGCATGTGTTACCCTTTCAGACATTCGTTACATAATGCGACGTGAAAAATACTCTTGCACCTCTACAGCCATAAATGAAAAGTAGACGAAATTTTTCAGTGAGACACAAAATCCCAATTGACTACTTCAGAAGCCGCAGAAACATATGGGAGATAGATAGCCTGTTTGTCGAATAAATTTTTAAATGGTTCCGTAGTAAATGTGGGTGCAGAATCTAAGAAGTGAAATATATTATAGATTCCTCAGATGACCTAGGAAATTAATTCGTGAAATGGTTCCAACACACGAGAGCAAAAATTATTGCTGTCAAAGAGTAAATGCATTAGAAACGGATAAATGTAACTAATTCTAAATACTCAAATAGATCGATTGATAGGCATAAGAAGCGAAATGATATTATCCACAACACTGTGCGTGCTAAAAGTAAAAATGGTAGCCAAGAAATCATTGACTACTGAAGGGAATCCCTACCTGGATATCAGCCTTGGGACATTTAACACGCAGATAAGAATATACTATCTAAGATCTATTATTGACAGAATCTTAAGTATCAAAAATTAATCTTGCCATAGTGGCAAAAGAGTGAGGGAAGCAAGGATTAATTTCTGTGACTCCTTTTCTGTTTTGCCATCAACAGAAATTTGAATGAAAAAAGGACATCATCCTTCTTCAAAGACGTGTATCAATCTACAAAGGACTAACTCTATTAATTTTGACTTTTATATAACTTCTGTCTGAGCACTCAAGACTTTAGTCTCTTGAATGCTTAAACTTAATCTGGCAGTTATTATTCTTATTTTCTCTAGCCTAGAAACCCTAACACTCCGACGTAGGTAGTCCATCTCTAGGGCCCCTAAGCTTCTTTTTGTCACCCTCTTTCAGCCGTAGAAAAGTACCGGTTCCACTAACGACTGTCCGATATGTTTTTTTAGTTATACGGAGATATTGTTGTTCCACCATATAGAGTCCAGGGCACTGAGTATTTTCCTACTTCAACGAATTCGTGTGCAAACTTTCTCTTTCCCCAATCCTTCCTTAGTTAATCCACAACCAAGATATTTGAAAAAGTCAATAGGTTTTAGATGTATAGACTGTAACTGGTGATGGTAATCTTAAATTTTGAGAGCTCAATGCCTGTCATCAGACTTGGCGTCTTTTTCTCAGCCTGTATATCCAAACATAGCTATACTATAAAAGAACCATTAGGTGGCAGTGATCACAGTGCATTGATGTGGGATTTACTTAAAGATGTAACTACCATCAAGAATAAGCGGAAGGGGCTTTTGCTTTCGTAAAGGAGGCTACAGTGGAACCAAATAATATTGTTACAAATATAAACAACAAATATTAATTAGGAAGCATTCAGGGAAATATCGCAGGCTTTTCATATCAACTAAGAAATACCGTTCAAGGCTCAGACTTAATGGATGTCAGACGATCTATTGATAAAATAGCCATTTTCTAAAAAACCATGTTGCATACTCATCTCAAATCTCCAATATTATCCTTACAATTAAACAAAAAGATAGTGAAATAAATTTATGTTGATATAATAAAACTATTTTTATTTTATTTTGTCAGCTACTGGTATAGTGTGGACTTTGTAACTACATCAAAAGTGTGTCATTATTTAAAATCTGCATATATCAAAAAAAAAGGAAAAAAAAATCATAAACACGTGTCTAATTCTCAATGATAATAGAACTATTGTTAGATTTCTTTGGATTGGAGTTTTAAATGGAAAAAAATTATAACAAGCAAATACATACCTAGTAAATTGTTTAGGTCGCACTAAATACGTATAAATTAAACAGGGTCGGTCTCATCATTGACTTGTGTATATTTATTATTCCATAGCCATTCTAAAATTAAGGCCAAAATATGCAAGGAAGTAGGTTTTTGAGGAATCGATAAAAAAAGTCTTTGTCTATACAGCGTGCTATCTCTATCTTATCATACACCTCCCAGTGCCGGATGTAACTAATCCCGCTGTCTCGTCAATCTCAACCACTCAAGAAGGCATTTAATTACAGCAGTCGACAACACACAGACCAGTTATAAATTTCCTGAGGTCCGATCTATTATTTTTATTTAATCAAAGACAGTCCCACCCCAGTATAGCCAATCAGCGGGAGGACGTACATTCTAACAGATATCAAAATATAGAATAGTTTACATAGCACAGACTGACATCAAGAAATACTTTTGTTTCACTTCAAATAAATTCACAGGACAATGTAGTGGCAAGTGAGAATCCCTTTACGATACATTCGGGATGAATTATTAGGACTCGAACCGTCGCAAATCACACCAGCTTTGCAAGTACCTTATACAGTCAGGAATGGTCTAGTACTAAGTGAAGATCAGAAAAATAGTCATAAGCAAGAACAACAGCTCTACTCACACCACTATAGCAACGCAGGAGGACAAGATATGCTGGAAGTCTCCAACAAGGTCTCCTCTCGATATGTTTTGTTTGTATAAATTTCTAAAGTATTAAATACATAATTATAATCACAATAGTTTACATTTATGACTTCTGGTTTGTGGGTACCACTCTGATGTGAAAATTCCACAGTCACTCAATTTGCCCTCTGAGACTCACATAGACGCCTCCCCTTTGCTGTTCTCTCCAGACGATGCGGTCTCATCATTGACTTGTGTAACGGAACTATAAATGCCCTCTTCCTTGATCAAGGTATGGTAAATCAATGATAGTACACTATACTCCTTGCTGACCGCTTACTTATACTCCATGCTAACTTTTATGTCTGATTGTATGATAACCCCAATTCACTTTCCACATTTACTCCATTCAAACTCAATTCCACCTACTGTGTAAGTTATTTCCCAAATGTAGAACCTTACATTTGGCATCATTAAATCACAGATGGCTGCATCATTCTGCAGCCATCCGTGATGCTTGGTCCAAATCAATCGGAAAATGCTTAGCCCAACATGCATCATTAACCACCCAACAGATCTTGATATCATTTACAAATTTCAACGTCGTACTACTGTTCTTTCGTTAGTATCCATTCAATAAGATCAGAAAGTGGACCTAGCATCGAACCTTGAGGGATCCCGCCTGCATCTCTGTAACCGCCCAAAAACAGGCACGTTTATGCGACTCTTTTTCCATTTTATTTTGATTTCTAGAATATATTCCATGTACTTTTGAAACTTTGAAGTGCAAAATGGTATAGTAAAGACGGTAATGTGAATAACTAATACCGTTGTTACCGAATATGATAGTAGTAGCAGAAATATGAATAAAATAATGCAACATTACATTCCATTATTGAAGGTTGGAATCCGAAAAGAGTTGACAGGAAGAACATTAAGGCATTTGAACTATGGTATTACAGCAAAATACTGCATGTTTCTTACCTTTATCGAAGAACAAATGAATGGATATTAAATAAAATTGGTAGGCCTAAAATTCTTCTTCATAGCACCAACAAAAGAAAACTAAAATTTTTTCGACACGTAGCAAGGAGGGAAAACTTTCAGTTGAAGAATGTAATGGAAGGAAAAATCAAGGGCAAGAGGAAGACCTACAACTAGGTAGAAGGATGGTACATTGAGAATTACTGCTGTAAAAGTAATATTAATTATATAACTATTTCTTCATTTGAGAACTTTCTTATTCAAGCAGGTAAAGGAAAGGACTCTGGAATAAAGTGATATTTTCTACTGTCAAGCAAGTCATTTTTTAAATTAATATTTCACACCAAACATGGACTATTACATCTGACGAAACCAAAAATCGTCAGTGCTTTGTGTTGGAAATAAAAATCCCAAACCTCTATCGGAGTGGAATTAACTCATTCCCCCTGAAAAGGTTTCAGTGGTTGCATTCATCATCGGCGTTATCTTTGTTCTTGTTGGCGCATCAGCGACTTAGACCATATTGCGCCGTATGTATGATGTCTTTAAATTGCGTTTGTTTTGTGGTCGATATTCTGTTTGCTGGACAGAAAAAGCCACGCTGCATTTCCCCGAGACCGACACTAATTAAGCCACATAATGAAAAATGCCCATAAAAACTCGTCACGCATTGACGGATTTGAACTCAGGGCTTTTCCACCCGGTGATTATACCAAATGCGCTACCAGAAGTGATGCCAGACCTTTCCTAAACTGAGGCTACGCAAATAAGACAGCCATTGTCCTACCATGGACGCAGATTAATATAGTTTCCCTGAATATACGAGATACGTCAATTGTACATAATATATGAGGCTATTAAAATTACTGATTGCTTCATTTTTTTTTTAAATAAGAAGGGATGTAGATCGATGTGGAATAACAGAAGCTGAATTAAAATACTCTATATCTGCCATATAAATAAATGAAAAGCTGATATATGTAAAATTTAAAAAAAAAAATCATTATCCCCTTTAGTAATTTTTCGTTTTCCTTCCGGAAAATTTTGCTGAAGGCTCTCTGAAGACTGTATTCATTGCAAATTCTAATAATTAAAAGGATGTAAAGCTCGTTTAATAGCAATGGACCAGATGACTTTGACAGCAAATGAAACTAGCAAATTCTTGAAGAGTACCACTCTTTTATTTGATTTGATCGCATGCAAAACAGAAAGGGACTATTACTTTATTTTTTCAATAAAATGTCTTGCATTGCATTCGAGAATGCTCTTAATTAAATGAATCGTTTGTAGTTCCTTGCAAAAGAAAATGTGATCTCATGTTCGGCGTCTTTTTGCAGTGGTGTAATTGCTAACGCCCTTACATTTAACTTAAATCGTCTCAGTCAGACACATCTAAAGACCATTTGTCTATTCAACTTTGTTATCTTCCATTGCAAACATCTAAACATAACCAAGCACGCTCAGCGACGCTGCGCCTAAGGCAATACAGAAGCTACCTGTTAGCAGCTGACAATTCCTGTTGCGGCCGAGTTGCTTGTCACTTGATAATAAATCTGTACCTTACATTTCAACACGGACGACGCCGACCAGGTAAGCCGATTAACTGTGCCAGAAGCGGATCTGCGGTGGCAGTTGCCTCATAATCCTGTTTGAAGTCCCCTACCTGCAACTGGCGTTTCGCTGGCAGTCGATAATAATAACAGACAACCGCAAAGTCTGTAGTGTCACAGCTAATGGGCAAGTTGTCAACGTTATTAACAAAGGTAATGAGAAATGGCTCTCTTAATTCTGTCCAGCAACAAAATTAGCATGCAATGAGCGCAGTTCTACCCTTTGACATTAGTGCTTCTTTAATTGCTCTACAATTTGGAAATATTTATTATCTTAATGAAAATGGCAGAGGTTTAACAATCCATTTTTTTTTATTTATTTATTTCATTTAATTTCACTAAACTAAGATCCTTTTGAGAAAGCGAGTGGTCAGCACACATCAATTTTAAGCAACAGTACTAACATGAACCTCAAGGTTTATTTCCACAAAGTGCATAAGAACGTTTCATCATTAATTTTAAAAATTACCCCTAACCTCCACGTGGCCAGTAAAACTACAGATGTACTTTGCTAAATTGAGAGAACCGAAACGCAAAGCAGGAAAAAACAGCCCTATAAATGGTGAAACGAATTTGCATCATAGTAACATGTCTTAAATTTAAGTGCGTGCCCTTGGTTGAGTGGTCAGTGCCTCGTTGCATTTGTACAGGTGCTTGAATTGATAATGGTTTGAGCCCTCGTGAACTGTTCAATACTGTGCATGGTTATATTCTTATAAAAATGGCTAACTGTAAAGTCCTCTGACCTACGTAGTCGTGCCGGAGCATAAACAGAACATTACTTGAAGCATGCGATAAAATCGGTGAGAATATATAAGACCTATTGCACTCCACATGTTTGATTCCAATACAATATCCTACGAAAGGCCATGGGATTGTAGTTATCAGAAGAACATCGATTTATTCAAACTCTGGCTCTAAAGATTGCTTCCATGTGCCGGTGAAGACTTTCAAATTTCTTCTCTATTCTTCCTTTAAATTGTTCGCGGGTTCCACTAATGAAAAGGGGCCGTATTGGCTCTCCCGTAATTCTGCATTCAAGTTCCCGCTGCTTAGACTACGGTGAAAAAAGTCTGGTAACTTTGTGTTGAAAGGCATCTAGTTGTGAAAGTTTAGCTTATGGTGAAAATGACTCCAAGATCAGTGTGAAGGATCTGAATGTCATTATACATCATCATCATGATGTATAATTTTGTTCATCATAATTGAGCTGAGATCAAACTGTGACAGTTATGTTGGGTACCACCATTTCTTTTCCTTTACATTTTATTATTATTATTATTATTATCCGTTTATTTCCATAAGGAAACCACCCCGGGACGGCA